>NC_039269.1:18823733-19023740 GCF_003368295.1 Carassius auratus | reverse complement strand
TACATTCTTTGATCGAAGTTTTCAGATCGGCACTTCGGGAGCCTGTTCGCGACTCGGTTGATTCAGATCGGCACTTCGGAGCCTGTTCGCGACTCGGTTGATTCAGATCGGCACTTCGGAGTTTGTTCGCGACTCCGTTGATTCAGATCGGACTTCGGACCCTGTTCGCGACTCGGTTGATTCAGATCGGCACTTCGGAGCCTGTTCCGCGACTCGTTGATTCAGATCGGCACTTCGGAGCCTGTTCGCGACTCGGTGATTCAGATCGGCACTTCGGAGCTTGTTCGCGAACTCGGTTGATTCAGATCGGCACTTCGGAGCCTGTTCGCGTGACTCGGTTGATTCAGATCGGCACTTCGAAAGCATGTCTGAGATTTTTTAAATTTAAATGTGTTGCTATTTAGGGTTTATTTTTCACCAGTGACAATCAAATTTTTATTAACGAATATTAATTTATATTTAAGTGCCTCTTCCTTAAAAAAAAATAAATTTTGACTCTTAAACATCCATAGGAAAAACAGTAAACGCAAAACTGATATGCATTCCTTTTATTTATATATTTGTTTTGTACAGTTAGTCAAAAGTCATTGCCTAAATGCATCAAATATATATATAATATATATATATATATATATATATATATACATATATAATATATATATATATATATATATATATATATATATATTATAAATCAATATTTAAATAAGACACATTCAAAACACCTGTAGAGTATTGCGATGTACAAACCATACAGTTGCAAACTTATAAAAACTTGTCAGTCAAAGTGAAACACTGGGATAAAAAGTGAAAGTGTTACGTGCAAATGTTTGCAGATTTATTAACAATTTTTGAATATGTCCGAAAACTAAAAACAAAACAAAATTCCACCTCTGCTTCTGGCTGTCTTCAATTTGATTGTTATGCAGCAAAACGCCACATATATAAATAAATTGTAAATACTAAATTAAAGACACACATAGCAGAACAATAAAGTTTACTCTATTCTTCCTCCAGTTCAACAGCCACTTACTTTCATTTCAGGAGAAACTGGGGAATTCAAGTGCTGTAGGCTACGCTAAATCCGACTGACAGACTCTGAACTGCAGTTCTCATCTCGTTATAGATCAAGATAATTTATAAAGGTTTTTAAACGAATAATCGGTATATCAGATAGTTGACATGGTAAAACAAGTTTGTTTAATAAAAAATGAAAAAAATAAAATAAAACGAATACCGATACATCTGTTAGTGGCTGCTGTGTGTCAAGCGACAATCATAAAAAAAAAACGCGACAATGATGACGCGTCGCCATGGAAACAAGGGGTGAGTTAAATTTGTATTAATATTTGTAATTTAGGCGTGAAAAGGGTTGATTTAAAAATATATATATTTTCAAAGTAAACAACAATAGCCCAAGTTTAGTAAACATTTTTTGAGACTATGAAAATAATTCTGCATCTATTTTTAGGTGTGCAAGCTGCCACTTTGGGTGGCACAGGCACACCGTGGCACACCTTTGGTTATGCCATTGCTCCCTATAATATATCACGTGCTCCGACACGCAGAAGCTGTAGGTGTGTTCGACATCGGCTGCGGCTGGATGCAACCGATCGGCGAGAGTAGCCGCGTGCAGGTGGGGAGGAGCTGAAAACGGAGATATAAAGCCGGACACGTTGTGGCTCCCGTAGTTTGCTGCAATTACGTCAGTCATGGCAGATCACGTGGCGTTTGCTTACTTGATCGCAGATGAGCTGGAAGCAATAGAAAATCCATTATTTTTGCAATACATTGAGCACGATGAGCAACAAAGGTGAGTAAAGGTTAAATGTAAAAAGTTTATTTTTAAACAAATTATAGACACATTAGCAATTTAACTTTAAAGTTACTAGACCTATACATAGAATCGGAAAATTTTATGTTGAATAAAAACACTGTATCGAAAGTCTAAAGTATTTGCAATGATGTAATGGGTGTTTTTTGTAATCAATAGCTCTTGTTGCTTGCCTTTTAACAATAGTTGTTATTATTTTGGTTTAATTAGAGAGAATGAGTTTTTACTCAAATTTTAACACTTCTGTGTATACTAATTATTTAATTAAAATCCCTATTCAACATAAAACCCTGATAATAAATGTTTGACTAATGTTACATGTGTGTTCAGGTAGGCTACATACTGTAGCCTATATAGTGAGTACAATTCCTCTTGTTCTTATATAGAATGGTTCCAAAAATAGCCAATTTTGTGGAGGATGTTGTCCCTCTCTACAGTCTCTCAGAATTTAGAAGTCATTTCAGGCTTTCCAGAGAACAAGTGGAGGTTTGTACTGGACTGGTTAATATAAAATTCATTGAACTATTACAAGTGTTAGCATGTTGTCTTGATTACCTATTTTTCTACCTTTGCAGGATGTCATCACTACCCTTGGTCCTGTGTATATGAATTTACAACAGACCAAACTGCCACTCACGAACAGTGTTCTTGCCTGCCTTTGGACATTGGTGAATCAGGAGTCATATCGTGGGGTGGCAGATAGATTTAACATGTCAAAATCCACTCTTGCCAAGCATCTCCATGAGTTTTGTTACAATATTAACACATACATGGCCCACCACATATCCTGGCCCAGAGGTCAAAGGCTGGAGATGTCAAAGTTAGGCTTTGACACAGCAGGTTTCCCCAACACTGTATGTGCGGTAGATGGGTGTCACATTCCTATAATGAGACCCCACTGTGATAATCCCCTAGCATACATGAATAGGAAACAGTTTTATTCTGTAAATTTAACTGGGTTTTGTGACAGTCAGCGGCGCTTCTGTCACATTAGTGTGGGTCACCCTGGGAGTTGGCATGATGCCAGAGCATTTCGCTTCACAGAAGTTTGTCGTGTTCTTGAAGAAGATCCTCATTCACTTGTTCCACAGGGAATGCACATAATTGGGGATTCTGCCTACCCTTTGTTGCCTCAAACTTATGAGGCCTTATAGAGACAATGGCCATTTGTCTGCTAGGCAAAGATATTTTAACAGAAAGCTCAATGCAGCTCGCGTGGTCATTGAGCATGCGTTTTGGCATTCTAAAATCTAAGTTTAGGAGGCTCCATTACCTGCAAATGAGAAGCATTTCTAATATCAGCTCAGCAGTCTCAGCCTGCTGCATTTTGCATAATCTTTGTTTAGAGCCCAGTGATCAAGTTGTTGTGGTAGGTGATGGTGTTGATGATGAACCATACCCCCAGCAACCCCACAACACTAATGCATGTCATTATAGAGACCAGATTTGTGGCCAGATCTAACTTGTGTGTATACTTAACATACAAAACAAAAGATGAAAAGTAAAGATTTGAATGTTCAGAAATAGTCAACAAATGAGAAAACAAACAGATTGTTGAAATAAAGAAATTTGTTTTATTGAACAAAATTAGTTTGTCATTAGAAATGTTTTTTTTTTTGGGGGGGGGGGGGGGGGGGGCAAGGGACATTTTGGGGAAAGGTGTAAATCAAAAGAGTTAACATCTATAGATTATAATTTTATTGGGGTTCATGTGGGTTCTGTAATAGATGCATAATTTGCGCTTGTCTTTTCCCCATTTTTTTTAGCTCCTCCACAATAGTTCCCAAGCTGGTCACCATCTTTTTTTCAAAGGACCTTCTCCGCCTCTCCTTAAGTCGCCGCCATCTCTCCAGATCTGGCCTTACCAGGGACTCAAGCACAGCGGTCCTTCTCTCTGCATGCTCTTCATAAGAGTCCAGGAATCGTAAGGGTTGTGGTCGTCTTTGCCGCCTTGTGATGTTTGCATTTTGTATGGTTGCAGTTCCTGGCTGTTCATCCATACTAGCACCTACCAGCTGGTCTTGAAGAGAAGACGTTGTGGGCCTGCTTGTGGAAGAGGTCTCTTCCAAACCCAGAGGTGTGGAGTGAATGGTGCCAGGTGGTGCAGTACCGATCCCCGATGACCCAAATAACTCATCCATTAGCTGGTGGGGGTGGATGTAAAATGACCAATGTTTCAGTCATGTAACACAGGACAATGTTATTTCAGAAACAAAGTAAATCAGTCTTCAACTTACTGTATAGTACTCCCAGGTGATCTTCCCTTCCCCAGTGGCACGACGCCGGTCTTTCACTCTCTTATAAGTAGTTAACATGTTTGCTAGTTTTTTTCGAATTTTCTCACTTGACAAGTTGTAGCCCTTTAGTGAAAATAAGTTTTGTATTTTTTTATAGAATGCCATTTTGTTCCGAAAATAAAGGTGCTGATGAGTTTTTGTAAGGTCCAGTAGAAATAGTGTCATTGTATGTGTTATTTCTGTAAAATGGAGGGGATAAGGAGAGAAATAGATCAACAAAGAAAATTATGTAATTTAACAACAGTATTGCCATTTATCTTCCTTACAGTATTTGATGCAATACCTTGAGACTCGTGCCTGTCTGACTGGAAGGAAGGGGATGAAGGTTGAATGGATGCTGAAGGGTTTCCACACGCTGCACCAGATTGCAGAGTGGAAGGTGGTGGGTCCTTGACAGTGGAGGTAAGTAGTAAAGGGGGCTTAGTGGTAGTAATGGGGCACTGGCTGGTGGATGGTGGAGGTGGTACAGGGGGCTTAGTGGTAGAAATGGGGCACTGGCTGGTGGATGGTGGAGGTGGTACAGGGGGCCTAGTGGTAGTAATGGGGCACTGGCTGGTGGATGGTGGAGGTGGTACAGGGGGCTTAGTGGTAGAAATGGGGCACTGGCTGGTGGATGGTGGAGGTGGTACAGGGGGCTTAGTGGTAGAAATGGGGCACTGGCTGGTGGATGGTGGAGGTGGTACAGGGGGCCTAGTGGTAGTAATGGGGCACTGGCTGGTGGATGGTGGTTTCACAAAACTGAGGTTTAGGGGTGTCAGCGACCTAGTGGAGGTAGTGGGACATGGAATAGGAGGTTGGAAAAGCTTTGCAGCACAAGCTGGGCCACTGAGGAGAGCTGTTTGGAGAGAAGATTGTAGATGTGGTCAGTTTCACTCAAGACTTATTTCCTGTATATTCTGGTTCATTAAGTAAATGTGTACCTTTTGTTTCAACAGCTGATACTTTCTCCATGACAGAGGAAAGGAACATTTGATCTGGGGGAATAAGTGATAAATAAAAAACTTGCACAAATCATTGGTGACTTGTAATTATTTCACAGTCATGTGGTTTACTTACCATTTTGCATCCTTTCAGCGATGTCCTTGGAAACCGTTAGCATGACAACATTGCCTTTGCTGTCTAACACATTAATGGTTACATTGTCCATTTTGTTGTGTGTTACACAGGGTAATGCAGGTTCTTTATATATCCTAAGGAATCATGGGACCATAGCCAACACCTGTTCCATTCATTATTACTTATAGTTAGCAACAATTGCAATTACCCTTTTAAGTCCACTTTCAGTTTTGGCTCAACATTTGTATCAGTGATTTCCATTGTTTTCATGATTAAGTGATTAAGTAACTCTATGTATTAATGGTATTAACACGCGTTTAAGATGTGTGTATAAGTGGTGTTTTGGAAGGGTGTCTTCAATATAACATATTGGATATATACTTTAGCAGTATGACATGGGTGTTTCTGCTAATACAAAATGATAAAAGTAACCTTTAAAAAAAAAGTGTTTTTTTAAGAAGGTTTCAGCAACAAGATTTTCAGTACCCTCCAGCTGAGCTCTTTTTAACATTTTAAACATAACACCACTGATTTTCATATACAGAAAAGCACAATTGTGTTGGATTTACATTGTGATTTAGACCAACTATTTGAAAGTGAACAGAATGTTGTCAAGTTGTTAAGTTGAAGTTACAGCAAGTTGTTAGCAGTTTGCTAACCACATGCAGGTGAAGTATAAACACAGCAAAATAAACTAAAGAATATGAAGAAACCAAACAAATGGAGGAACATAATGTATTATTTGTATAGGAGCATACATTTATGACCACATTAGATTGTATGCTTTTAAGATTAACATTTTAGTTCTTAAAAATGCTCATTTGAATAGGTTATGCTGCTGAATACTGTAAAAGGTCTGTATAAAAAAGAAAGTCATGCAAAATAAACATACACAAACTTTATATTAACAATAAAGTAAATACAGTAAAACAATATTTAATAAATATGATTTATAAGATGAAGACGACATAAAAACGTATTGAACTGTTTTAAAAGTCCATATGAGAATTTCTGAAACTGAAGCCGAATCGCAATAAACTTGAAACGCACGTCATCTGTGTCATCAGTGAATCCAGCCAATCGTGGATCAGTTGTGTCGTCATCAGAATCTGTGCAGCCGCTCTTCAGAAGCTGCGCTGGCTGAGTTCTCCGGCTACTCTCGAATCGCTCTCGTGGTACTTTGACGGCACACGTCACAGTCACGTGGCGTCAGCGCTGTATCAAGTCGGACAAAATTTCTAACCGGCATGCACTGCTTCAAGTCAGCCGACGATCGGTTTGCGCAAAACTGCATGAAGTCGAACAAGCCTTGTGTCTGATTCATCATGAACGAACTGAGTCTTTTCAAAATAAACTTTAATCGGATCGCGAATCGCACCAAACGATTCGTTTACGAATTAGAATGATCCGATTGCAGCTGTTCTGGAGTCGACCACTCACTGATTCAAATGAATCGTTTAGTGCGAATCTCCAGAAGTAAGAACCGGCAGATCTTGTGAGCGCGCGTGCGTCTGGTGTTGCTAAAACTCAGTTATTAATGTCGAAATTTAGGATTAATTATTGTAACTGAAAATCATATTTATGTCAAAATTGTCAGTTGTTTGGGAACTAAATCCGCTATTAAGAGTGATCTGTTTAAGCCCACTGAAATGCTCCAGTGCAAACGATGCAGACACATCAATCAGCGTCTCTGTGTTTTAGGTTAAAAAATAAAATAAAATAACCTTAAACTAACACAGATTAAATAAAATAACTCATGTAGTCCAAATTCCCCGCTGCCGTAATATTAACAGTTTTATTAAAATGCCATGACGTCTGTTTTTAAATTGTTTATCAACAGTAACGTTATATTGTTTGGATTAACTAGTCGAGTAACATTAGACAGACATGAATTTTTATTCATAACCGTACTGAAAATAAGTAAATATCGTAGCTGATGCTAAATGTCTAGCTAACAAGCTTGCTGGTGTTAACCTGGGGTAATTTTTATAAATAATGTCCAAATATTTTTATTCAACCACCTATATATATATATATATATATATATATATATATATATATATATATATATATATATATATATATATATATATATATATACACATCTGGGGAGAAAAGAAAGGATGTGATGTTCAGAACAGGCCTTATTATCATGTCATATATATAACGGTGATGTTCTGTAAAACCACAAACTTTAAAATACTTTTTTCTTACTGGTGAAAATCAGATGGTCATCTCTGTTTTCTCTCAGGTACATCACAGTGTAAGCTTCACAGTGAACATTACTCTCGTCAACGTAGTCCATATCAACAAGAAAAATATATCTTGACTCCATATAGTGGTTATTTTGGAAAAAATCCCAGGTATTTTGAGCAGTAGGATTATTTAAAAAAAAAGTGCTAATACAAAATTTAATTATAAAATTGCAAACATCTATCTTTCAGTACTTTTTTACTTAAGTACATAAAAAATTGAGTACTTTTGTACTTTCACTTGAGTAAAATTGAAAAAGGAGTACTTTTACTGGAGTAATATTTTATTATACGTATCTGTACTTTCACTCAAGTTTATTTATTTAATTTTAACTTTTTATTCATCAAAGAATCCTGAAAAAAGTATCACAGGTTCCAAAATAGTATTTAGCAGCAAAACTGTTGATAATTCTAATAATAAAAATTAAATTAAATTATACATCGAAGAATCTTGAAAAAAGTATCGCAGATTTCAAAATAATATTTGATAGCACAACTATTAATAGTTCTAATAATAAATCATCATATTTTCATGATTTCTAAAGATCATGTGACACTGAAGACTGGAGGAATGATGCTGAAAATACAGCTGCACATCACAGAAATAGATTATATTTTAAAGGATATTAATATAGAAAACATTATTTTATATATTTTATTTTGATAATTTAGAATTATTACTGAAATACAACCTTTTTTTGTTCAAACAGTTCATTGAACAATAATAAATGAAGTACCTGAATCTGACATTGAAGTAAATGTATAATAATTAGCAAAGATGATTAATTTAGCGCTGTAAACGAGCGTGTGAGGGGCGGAGACGCGCCGCGGAGCGTCAGACGCGAGTGAGGACCAAACACAGCAGAACGGTAGGAAACTTCACTCCTCTTATTATTTCTCTTTTACTATAGCGATTTATTTTTTAGATACATGATCTGAGTCTTTCATAGAGTTGTAGAGTTAATAGAGTTATTAGAGAAATAGTTATTTTTTTACATTCTTTGATCGAAGTTTTCAGATCGGCACTTCGGAGCCTGTTCGCGACTCGGTTGATTCAGATCGGCACTTCGGAGCCTGTTCGCGACTCGGTTGATTCAGATCGGCACTTCGGAGTTTGTTCGCGACTCCGTTGATTCAGATCGGCACTTCGGACCCTGTTCGCGACTCGGTTGATTCAGATCGGCACTTCGGAGCCTGTTCGCGACTCGGTTGATTCAGATCGGCACTTCGGAGCCTGTTCGCGACTCGGTTGATTCAGATCGGCACTTCGGAGCTTGTTCGCAACTCGGTTGATTCAGATCGGCACTTCGGAGCCTGTTCGCGACTCGGTTGATTCAGATCGGCACTTCGAAGCATGTCTGAGATTTTTTAAATTTTAAATGTGTTGCTATTTAGGGTTTATTTTTCACCAGTGACAATCAAATTTTTATTAACGAATATTAATTTTATATTTAAGTGCCTCTTCCTTAAAAAAAAATAATTTTGACTCTTTAAACATCCATAGGAAAAACAGTAAACGCAAAACTGATATGCATTCCTTTTATTTATATATTTGTTTGTACAGTTAGTCAAAAGTCATTGCCTAAATGCATCAAATATATATATATATATATATATATATATATATATATATATATATATATATATATATACATATATATATATATATTATAAATCAATATTTAAATAAGACACATTCAAAACACCTGTAGAGTATTGCGATGTACAAACCATACAGTGCAAACTATAAAAACTTGTCAGTCAAAGTGAAACACTGGGATAAAAAGTGAAAGTGTTACGTGCAAATGTTTGCAGATTTATTAACAATTTTGAATATGTCCGAAAACTAAAAACAAAACAAAATTCCACCTCTGCCTCTGGCTGTCTTCAATTTGATTGTTATGCAGCAAAACGCCACATATATAAATAAATTGTAAATACTAAATTAAAGACACACATAGCAGAACAATAAAGTTTACTCTATTCTTCCTCCAGTTCAACAGCCACTTACTTTCATTTCAGGAGAAACTGGGGAATTCAAGTGCTGTAGGCTACGCTAAATCCGACTGACAGGACTCTGAACTGCAGTTCTCATCTCGTTATAGATCAAGATAATTTATAAAGGTTTTTAAACGAATAATCGGTATATCAGATAGTTGACATGGTAAACAAGTTTGTTTAATAAAAAATGAAAAAAATAAAATAAAACGAATACCGATACATCTGTTAGTGGCTGCTGTGTGTCAAGCGACAATCATAAAAAAAAAACGCGACAATGATGACGCGTCGCCATGGAAACAAGGGGTGAGTTAAATTTGTATTAATATTTGTAATTTAGGCGTGAAAAGGGTTGATTTAAAAATATATATATTTTCAAAGTAAACAACAATAGCCCAAGTTTAGTAAACATTTTTTGAGACTATGAAAATAATTCTGCATCTATTTTTAGGTGTGCAAGCTGCCACTTTGGGTGGCACAGGCACACCGTGGCACACCTTTGGTTATGCCACTGCTCCCTATAATATATCACGTGCTCCGACACGCAGAAGCTGTGTCTGATTCATCATGAATGAACTGAGTCTTTTCAAAATAAACTTTAATCGGATCGCAAATCGCACCAAACGATTCGTTTACGAATTAGAATGATCCGATTGCAGCTGTTCTGGAGTCGACCACTCACTGATTGAAATGAACCGTTTAGTGCGAGTCTCCAGAAGTAAGAACCGGCAGATCTTGTGAGCGCGCGTGCGTCTGGTGTTGCTAAAACTCAGTTATTAATGTCGAAATTTAGGATTAATTATTGTAACTGAAAATCATATTTAGGTCAAAATTGTCAGTTGTTTGCGAACTAAATCCGCTATTAAGAGTGATCTGTTTAAGCCCACTGAAATGCTCCAGTGCAAACGATGCAGACACATCAATCAGCGTCTCTGTGTTTTAGGTTAAAAAATAAAATAAAATAACCTTAAACTAACACAGATTAAATAAAATAACTCATGTAGTCCAAATTCCCCGCTGCCGTAATATTAACAGTTTTATTAAAATGCCATGACGTCTGTTTTTAAATTGTTTATCAACAGTAACGTTATATTGTTTGGATTAACTAGTCGAGTAACATTAGACAACCATGAATTTTTATTCATAACCGTACTGAAAATAAGTAAATATCGTAGCTGATGCTAAATGTCTAGCTAACAAGCTTGCTGGTGTTAACTTGGGGTAATTTTTATAAATAATGTCCAAATATTTTTATTCAACCACCTATATATATATATATATATATATATATATAGATACATCTGGGGAGAAAGGAAAGGATGTGATGTTCAGAACAGGCCTTATTATCATGTCATATATATAACGGTGATGTTCTGTAAAACCACAAACTTTAAAATACTTTTTTCTTACTGGTGAAAATCAGATGGTCATCTCTGTTTTCTCTCAGGTACATCACAGTGTAAGCTTCACAGTGAACATTACTCTCGTCAACGTAGTCCATATCAACAAGAAAAATATATCTTGACTCCATATAGTGGTTATTTTGGAAAAAATACCAGGTATTTTGAGCAGTAGGATTATTTAAAAAAAAAAGTGCTAATACAAAATTAAATTATAAAATTGCAAACATCTATCTTTCAGTACTTTTTTACTTAAGTACATAAAAAATTGAGTACTTTTGTACTTTCACTTGAGTAAAATTGAAAAAGGAGTACTTTTACTTTTACTGGAGTAATATTTTATTATACGTATCTGTACTTTTACTCAAGTTTATTTATTTAATTTTAACTTTTTATTCATCAAAGAATCCTGAAAAAAGTACACTCAAAAAAATGACTCTTTAAACTTACTTAAGTCAATTATGGACAGTGGTTCCACACAACCAAATTGTGTTTTGATAACATTAATGGAATTTTTTGAATCTATGCAAACTCCTTGTGTTGTGACAACACAACTGAATGAGGTAGAATCTATGTGAAATAGTAATGTTCAACCAACTCAATTTATTGACTTTGCTTCAACTTAAACTGGTTAAGTTAACTCAACATGTTTTGGTTTATTACAATCTAGCCAAATTTGTTTCACTCTATCAACATAAGGAGGTTTGTTTCAAATTACTCATTTCAATTATGGACAGTGGTTCCACACAATTAGTTCTAGTTACTTTAACACAATATTTTCTTTTTGAAGTTACTCCCTTCAACAAAGCATTTTTTGTATGTTTTGTCTTGTAATGAGACAAAAGACAAGATGTCACAAATGATCAAAGTGTATTTGTTAAACAAGCAATAAATAATTACACACAGTAAAATACAGTTTAAACCACATTACAAAATTACACAAAATAGCAAATACAATTCTAATTGGCATTCATGGGTAACCAATCAAACCTTATTCCAGGAACAGAAACTGGCTCCAGAAATAACTTCTTCAGTATTCCAAATGTGTACCTGAATTCAGGAGGGTTGCTCAAGTTCAGTCCATAAATCAGTCCCAGCAACATGGTTTTACAGACTGTAAACTGCTATAGGTCCTGAAGAACTGTATCCTTTAAAACTCCAACTTCTGCTGGACTGTCTTCAATGATGCAGCTTCAAATAGATTCCCAGGAGTCTTCTGGATCACCTCCTGACTGCTGGCAACGTCTGTATCCTAGAAGTATTTAAAAGCATGGAGAACTCAAATTATTGTGTATTAACTTTAACAAATAATTTATTAACCTTGAACTCACCATATACTCCATACTGCTAGGGTCTTCATTTGGATACTTCAATTTCATTAGTCTGAAGATGAAAACAACAAAATTTAGCCTTTGTTTTTTTTTTCTAAAATTACATGAAAAAAAGTCAGTCATTCATCTTCTTATGGGAAATCCAGGCAAGCAGTCAAGATGGGATTCTAACAAACATTACAGTGGAAAATGTTACACATCTGGACCCTGTATGGTTAACAACAGAACTGGAATGTTCCCAGACCCAGAAACATAGTAAGGACATCAGTAAAACAGTCCATGTGACACCAGTGGTTCAACCATAATTTTACAAAGTAAACAAAAATACTTTTTTGTGCAAACAAAATTAAAACAGCGACTTTATTCAACAATTCTTCTCCAAATCGCATCTTCCACCATTATCAACAGCACGTAAATAATTCATGCACATGGTGCTGCTGACCTACAACACGCCTGCACTGAGCCTTGATTACACGCAGAGGAAAGCAATGTTCATGCCTCTTGTTACTGTCCATAATGGCAGAATATGTGATTTGGAGAAGAATTGTTGATTAAAGTCGCTATTTTTGTTTTCTTTGCACAAAATGTATTCTTGTACCTTTGTAAAAGTGTGGTTGAAGCATTGATGCCACATGGACTGTTTTACTGATGTCCTTACTATGACTCTGGGAACATTTCAGTTGCATTGCAGCCTTTATGGAGGTTCAGAAATCTCTCGCATTTTCATAAAAATATTAGGGATGCACCAATTGACCGGCCATAAATTGGAAACCAGACGGTTTTTGCTTTAAATACGCAATTGGTAATCGGCCGGTCTTTGGAATTTTTTTCAGCCGATTTTTCCGGAAGTGCGCCCGCGTGCTCCGACTACATTACTTCTGTGTGAAAGCAAACACATCCCGGGATTGATTCCAGCATTGAACTCGGGTCGGGACGTAGTAACATTACTGGGTTCAATCCCGGGACAAGCGCTGTGTGAACAAAAGCCAGATCTAATGCCGTGTCGTAGTGATGACATTATCGTGTGACTCTTTTACTGGCTGTTTTGAAGGAAGATCAATGTTCACTGAAAAAAAAAAAAAGTGCAAACTGTATGAAGCAGAGATCAGTTAGTTCCTCATTTTTCACGGTGACACCGAGATCGTTCGCCAGATTCAGTGAAAGTATTACATGCCTAATGTTTTCGACTCGTACATTACACGTCACGCCCTGATGTCACGTGTCGTTACGGGATCTGTATTTGCCGGAATCGCAGTGTGAAAGGTGCTTTATTGAGCTTTCCCTCAATTTTGGACTGTAGACTGTGGACTGTCCTTCCTTCTTGTTTGTTGCTTAAAGATAAAAAAAAAAAATCGTCCAGTTTGCTTGTAAAAGAAATCGGTATCGGCAATGAAAAATCATGATCGGGGCATCCTTAAAAAATATCATAATTTGTGCTCTGAAGATGAATGATGGTCTTACGGGTTTGAAACGACATGAGGGTGAATAATGACATGTTTATTTTTGGGTGATCTAACCATTTAAACACACCTGAACCAGCTAATCAAGGTTCTTGGGAATTTTAAAACAAAAAAGTCCTACCTGAAGTTCCAGGCAGGTGTGTTAGAGCTGAACCCCACAGAACACTGGCTTTCCTAGAGCAGGTCTGGACACCCCTGCCTTGCATCAAAATAAATCTATCAGTTTATAGATATACCACATATTTTGTATTTATTGTATTAATAAACCTTATCTTATCTGTCTTTTTTTGTCAATTTCCAGTAACCAGTGAGAGAATAATGTTTTAATACAAGGTTGTGTTGGGTGCAGTTGTTCTTACCTGTGTAGTGGGCACCAAGAGGGTTTCAGTATTTGTCCAAGGTCTCTTCTTCAGTATGAAAACATCTTCGTAAATTTTGCAGTCCGAATCAAGTTTGGCAAAGATTGTTGATTCTAATGGGCCTATGGTAATTCTGGATGTCTCAAATTCTGCACAAACCTGTACACATGAAGTGCAATGTGTTACAAAAAAAAAAAAAAAAAAAAAAATTGAACAGCAAAAACCAATTCAATGATCAAAATATTAAGTGATTTATTTGTGTGAGTGATGAATAGTGTCATGTTTACCATTCCTAAAGGAGGACCTGATTACATATCTGGAGCATATGTATAATGTGAACAGCTCAGAGTAGTGTCCGGTTTAAAGTCATTGTATGACCACACCGCCATGTTCATACACAAAGCTTCAAATACTCCCACTGTGCTGAGCCAGGGCTCTCAAAACTCGGTCAACATCTCATGGTTGGACATTTATTGATTATTTATCTTTTTAAATTAGTTAAAATATACATATTATAACAAATAAAGATAATTACTTCCACTTTTTAAAGTCATTATGTATTACTAATACAATTAATTTATACAAATATATTTGGCACACAAAATGAGATAAGAGAGAAACTCCTATTCGCCATTTGATTAGTTATATGAGGAAGTAGCTGAATGACAAATCATTCTGTCTCTTAACATCTCTTATTGTAAGCCATATGTATAATATAAAGTAAAGGTAAGTGATAGGACGTTTTATTTTTGGATAAACATTTTATTAATAAATACAATCTCTCTTAAAATACCTTATTGGGTTATGATAATCAAAACAGTTTGGTTTGATCTAGCGCAGAACTAAGACTTTAATGAAATATTTCCCCCACTTATAAAATGATTTTATTATTAGCTAGCTCCATACCGGAGAGCTGCTTTATAAAAGGAAATCAAGTTATAATTCTAGCGACACTTACTCTGTATTTTCATGTTTAATATTGAAAAGCTATCGATTGCATAAAGGACTGTTATATAAATAAACGTGACTGGACTTTTCTTTACTGGAGTGCCTGGAGAACCTCAGAGTTCGTGCAAACATCCATATCTCTGTGTTCTTAAGAGCTGCTTTTACATCGCGGTCCGTTTTTTGTTGTGTTTATGCAGTTATTGAGAGGAAGGCGTGCAGTATATATTTACATATTCATCCAAGGTTCGGATCGGGTCGGTTTGCCTCAAACTGAAGTGCTATCTTCTTCTTTTTAATTGAATCAGGAGAGTGTATTACAATCTTGAGCTACAGCGCCACACTGGTCAAACTGCATTAATGCAGGCTTTCAAATCAGGCAGATACGAGATCAAACCACTAACGTTACTCAAAAACATTTGCTGAAAATTTTATTTTTATCGTCGACGTTGTCGATAATGTCGAGTAATTGTTTCAGCCCTAGTGTATATATATATATACTAAAGTAAATACATTACAGAGAGTCGTGCGCTTTCACATCTCCCAACGCTTCAAAATCATCTATTAACGGTGCAATAAACCGATTACACAATACTAGACTGCAAAACAAAAGCACCTCAAAACAGAAACTCTAAGAGAAATTAAAGACTTTGACTTAACACAATAAAAACTTTAGATTTTCTTACCTGACTGATACCTCTTGCTCCCCTCCACACCGTCATCAAATGCGTTGGAAATCGTCACTTCCGGTTTTTTTTGAATCACGAAATTAAACCCTTTACGTTACTTTAACGATTGATAATTAAGTAAAATTTAAAATTAAACATTTTAAGTTGATTAAACACAATACAATTGTGTTTTGTCGGAAAACTAAATATATTTGTGTTGTTTTAACAAAACATATATGTGTAAAACGAACAGTGCCGGTGTCATGAGAAATCGAGTCCGCCCGAGAAATCGAGTCCGCTTAGGACCCCGAGTGATCCCATTGGCTCAACGAATAATTATTGGGTATTATTTTTTAGCGCCTGATTACAATTCCTGCTAAATAGCGTTTTTATTTTTGTCGTTTGAACTTTGCTATAATGACCATTTATGTACTTTAAATTACATGTTTCATAGGCTAGTATATAGCCGACGCGCTTTAGGTTGTGAAATCAAACATTTCTCGTTTTTTTTTTTTTTTTTTTTTTTTTTGTTACTCGCGTATCAGCATAGCATACAGCTACTCGATGTGTGTGTGTGTAAATTTATATTGTTAATCTTAATGATATAATATCGCAATTGCTTGTGCAGAACCGTGTTATTGTTGTATTATATACAGATATATTATTATTTTATGTAAAATGAATGTTATATTAATTTTACATGAAGTATGTCAGTATGCCTATTATATTTATACCATTAAGTATAGTAAGTGAATAATGGTTGTTTGTGCACTGAAAGTAACTAAAAATACAGCTAGATAGTTTATATAGATAGCAATAATTGCTATATAATTATAATTTGCAATTATAATATAATGATTCTACTGTTTTTTTTTTTACATATAAATGTTCAAGCAATATGCACACTATCTATGTAAGACATTTATACATTTTTCAAAATGAATAACATTTTCAAAGAATCTTTACAGAAAGACATACTGTTGTGTCTATGTGGTCAAAAACACCCTCACTGTTTTAATAGTTGGTGTTAAATGCATTAGTCGTCATACATACAGCAAGCAAGCCAAAGGCAACGGTGGTTAATTAAGAAAAAACTGTAAGATGTCGATACTGGAGTAAAAAAAAACCTTTGGAGAAACCAGACTAACCAAAAACACTGGGGACCAGTTCTCCTCTGTATATTCAGTCTGAACATTTGGTACAATATCATTGGTAGTTAACAGTGTTACTGCATTGATTCAGCTGTAAGGTTAGAGGTTAAATGTGCCATGTACAGGCAGCAACATTGTTTTCTCTGTGGCCCAGGTGAGGCAAGCAGTGGCAGTGAAGAGTGCTAAGGTGCAGTCATCCATTCATAAATTCTTGCTGTTTTGCTGAAACTGGAAACAGTTCATCCTATGTGAAGTCCATTGTGGAAGATTGGGGAATCCTCAGTCTCAACGTAACTCGAGAGCGTCTGGGACAGAGCTTCTGTGGTAAAGAAAAATATAAAAATTGTTTAGGAACTGTAATATAATTTTAAAAAAAATGTCCTCTCTGCCTTTGTAATATACAGTATGCTGGAAGACTTTCTTGACATCATACAGAACGGGTTCAGAATACAACAGAAGCAGGAAACATCAAAAATCACTGTTAACCGTAGAGCATCGGTTTACAATTCTTGCAAAAATCAAGTTATGATTTATGTGTATGTTGTTATAAAAACAATCAAACAGACATAAATGTAATCTGTTAAACTCAGTCTATTTTGCATTCAAAGATTGCTTTAAATAAAGAGACAGGTGATTTATTTGAGCAGAGCTTGTTTTCTGCCTCCACTATTTGGAAAGTCTAATACGAAAATACTTATATATATATACTATTTTATATTAAACAAAAAAACTGCTGCAATGAAAATCTCCTTTTGATTTATTGTGCCTTAATTTACTATTAATTTCATTCATAATTATTCACTTACTGAACGCTATTATAAAAGTATATACGTTTGTTTATGTTAAATAAAAGATAAACATGAGAAAAGAGTCGTATCTTCCCTTAAAATGCATCTTGAACAATCGGGTCCCACCTAGCGAGGACCCCTAAGATGGCGGCCATCGCGATGCCTGTGCGCAAGTCGGAACGGAGGCACTTGTCACGAAGGACACAAGACAGGTAGTAATTCACACTAAAAATCTTCGTGTGATTTGTGCACAAGTATGACAGAACTAGAGGTGTGCTTAAACCCGTCCTGCACACGCATGTATTTGGGTGTGGAGGGGAGGGGCGATTAATGATTTGAGCTGATTTTCTTATTAACTACCAATATTATCCACTGTCCTTGTACAGTAATATGACACTGACAATAAACACAAAAATAATAGTAGTAACGTTAGTACTGATAATAATAATGAATCATCTTACGGGTCCTCGCTAGGTGGGACCCGATTGTTCAAGCCTTTTTCTCGCGATCTTTGACGATGAGGTCTGTATTCATTGTTCAGGCGTTTTATCAACTCCATCTGCTATTTTTTCCACATATGAGCGTATTTTGCTGGTAGTTAATACGATCTCAAATCTGACAAAGATTTTTAGTGTACATTAGTAACTGTCTCGTGTCCTTCGTTCGGGACAAGTGCCTCCGTTGCATCCTGCGCACAGGCATCGCGACGGCCGCCATCTTAGGGGTCCTCGCTAGGTGGGACCCGATTGTTCAAGATGCATTTCTATGATTTTAAGTGAAGATACGACTCTTTTCTCATGTTTATCTTTTATTTAACATAAACAAACACATATACTTTCATAATAGCGTTCAGTAAGTGAATAATTATGAATGAAATTAATAGTAAATTAAGGCACAATAAATCAAAAGGAGATTTTCATTGCAGCAGTTTTTTTGTTTAATATAAAATAGTATATATATATATATATATATATATATATATATATATATATATATATATATATATATAAGTATTTTCGTATTAGACTTTCCAAATAGTGGAGGCAGAAAACAAGCTCTGCTCAAATAAATCACCTGTCTCTTTATTTAAAGCAATGTTTGAATGCAAAATAGACTAAGTTTAACAGATTACATTTATGTCTGTTTGATTGTTTTTATAACAACCTACACATAAATCATAACTTGATTTTTGCAAGAATTGTAAACCGATGCTCTACGGTTAACAGTGATTTTTGATGTTTCCTGCTTCTGTTGTATTCTGAACCCGTTCTGTATGATGTCAAGAAAGTCTTCCAGCATACTGTATATTACAAAGGCAGAGAGGAAATTCTTTTTAAAATTATATTACAGTTCCTAAACAATTTTTATATTTTTCTTTACCACAGAAGCTCTGTCCCAGATGCTCTCGAGTTACGTTGAGACTGAGGATTCCCCAATCTTCCACAATGGACTTCACATAGGATGAACTGTTTCCAGTTTCAGCAAAACAGCAAGAATTTATGAATGGATGACTGCACCTTAGCACTCTTCACTGCCACTGCTTGCCTCACCTGGGCCACAGAGAAAACAATGTTGCTGCCTGTACATGGCACATTTAACCTCTAACCTTACAGCTGAATCAATGCAGTAACACTGTTAACTACCAATGATATTGTACCAAATGTTCAGACTGAATATACAGAGGAGAACTGGTCCCCAGTGTTTTTGGTTAGTCTGGTTTCTCCAAAGGTTTTTTTTACTCCAGTATCGACATCTTACAGTTTTTTCTTAATTAACCACCGTTGCCTTTGGCTTGCTTGCTGTATGTATGACGACTAATGCATTTAACACCAACTATTAAAACAGTGAGGGTGTTTTTGACCACATAGACACAACAGTATGTCTTTCTGTAAAGATTCTTTGAAAATGTTATTCATTTTGAAAAATGTATAAATGTCTTACATAGATAGTGTGCATATTGCTTGAACATTTATATGTAAAAAAATTGTGTAGAATTATATTATAATTGCAAGTTATAATTAACAATTATAAACTAGCTGCATTTTTAGTTACTTTCAGTGCACAAACAGCCATTATTGCCTTACTATTACTGATTTGTAATAGTACAAGTAACTGTTGTACTATTATATGTACTGTGTTATATGAGTTAAAGTCAATTACAATTGTAATTTCGTCATCATAATGTGATAATTGCTGTATGATTTTCTTTGAAAACAATAGTTTCTTAAATAATATACAATCAGCAATTGCAATACATGAACTGCTTGTAAGCAAAACCATATATAACAACATAAGTATACTTATTACAATATTGAAAATAATGTAAAAAATTACATGAATTAGGTAGTAAGTCAAAATAAATAAAAATCAAAGTGTGTGTGTGTGTGTCTATATATATATATATATATATATATATATATATATATATATATATAGGTTCGTTTTATTAATAATTATCTTTAAACTATCCCACAATCTTCTGAATTTGTGGGCTAAACGTGTTTTAGTCATCACAACTGAATTATTATTATTATTATTATTTTAGAACTGGAAAATATATTCAAAAGCTGTGCTGAGGCGTTTTAGTAACCGAATATTAAAACTAATTACAATGCATCATTTATGAGATGCTGCTAGTTTTATGACATTTAAAAAAACATTTTGAACGATTACATTCTGTATTTTGCTTTTATTAAATTATTTTAGCTTGAAACAACAAGCTACCGCAGCTCCGATTAGCCATGCAACAAGTTATCGCGATAACAACTTTTGATCAGGCATTTAAAACAGCTACCGCCTTGGTCCTAAGCGGACTCGATTTCGCGGGGGGACTGGATTTCTCACCACACCGGAAAACCATTTTTTTGAGTGTATCACAGGTTCCAAAATAGTATTTAGCAGCAAAACTGTTGATAATTCTAATAATAAAAATTAAATTAAATTATACATCGAAGAATCTTGAAAAAAGTATCGAAGATTTCAAAATAATATTTGATAGCACAACTATTAATAGTTCTAATAATAAATCATCATATTTTCATGATTTCTTAAGATCATGTGACACTGAAGACTGGAGGAATGATGCTGAAAATACAGCTGCACATCACAGAAATAGATTATATTTTAAAGGATATTAATATAGAAAACATTATTTTATATATTTTATTTTGATAATTTAGAATTATTACTGAAATACAACCTTTTTTTGTTCAAACAGTTCATTGAACAATAATAAATGAAGTACCTGAATCTGACATTGAAGTAAATGTATAATAATTAGCAAAGATGATTAATTTAGCGCTGTAAACGAGCGTGTGAGGGGCGGAGACGCGCCGCGGAGCGTCAGACGCGAGTGAGGACCAAACACAGCAGAACGGTAGGAAACTTCACTCCTCTTATTATTTCTCTTTTACTATAGCGATTTATTTTTTAGATACATGATCTGAGTCTTTCATAGAGTTGTAGAGTTAATAGAGTTATTAGAGAAATAGTTATTTTTTTACATTCTTTGATCGAAGTTTTCAGATCGGCACTTCGGAGCCTGTTCGCGACTCGGTTGATTCAGATCGGCACTTCGGAGCCTGTTCGCGACTCGGTTGATTCAGATCGGCACTTCGGAGTTTGTTCGCGACTCCGTTGATTCAGATCGGCACTTCGGACCCTGTTCGCGACTCGGTTGATTCAGATCGGCACTTCGGAGCCTGTTCGCGACTCGGTTGATTCAGATCGGCACTTCGGAGCCTGTTCGCGACTCGGTTGATTCAGATCGGCACTTCGGAGCTTGTTCGCAACTCGGTTGATTCAGATCGGCACTTCGGAGCCTGTTCGCGACTCGGTTGATTCAGATCGGCACTTCGAAGCATGTCTGAGATTTTTTACATTTTAAATGTGTTGCTATTTAGGGTTTATTTTTCACCAGTGACAATCAAATTTTTATTAACGAGCATTAATTTTATATTTAAGTGCCTCTTCCTTAAAAAAAAAATAATTTTGACTCTTTAAACATCCATAGGAAAAACAGGAAACGCAAAACTGATATGCATTCCTTTTATTTATATATTTGTTTGTACAGTTAGTCAAAAGTCATTGCCTAAATGCATCAAATATATATATATATATATATATATATATATATATATATATATATATATATATATATATATATATATATATATATATATATATATATATATATATATTATAAATCAATATTTAAAAAGACACATTCAAAACACCTGTAGAGTATTGCGGTGTACAAACCATACAGTGCAAACTATAAAAACTTGTCAGTCAAAGTGAAACACTGGGATAAAAAGTGAAAGTGTTACGTGCAAATGTTTGCAGATTTATTAACAATTTTGAATATGTCCGAAAACTAAAAACAAAACAAAATTCCACCTCTGCTTCTGGCTGTCTTCAATTTGATTGTTATGCAGCAAAACGCCACATATATAAATAAATTGTAAATACTAAATTAAAGACACACATAGCAGAACAATAAAGTTTACTCTATTCTTCGTCCAGTTCAACAGCCACTTACTTTCATTTCAGGAGAAACTGGGGAATTCAAGTGCTGTAGGCTACGCTAAATCCGACTGACAGGACTCTGAACTGCAGTTCTCATCTCGTTATAGATCAAGATAATTTATAAAGGTTTTTAAACGAATAATCGGAATATCAGATAGTTGACATGGTAAACAAGTTTGTTTAATAAAAAATGAAAAAATAAAATAAAATAAAACGAATACCGATACATCTGTTAGTGGCTGCTGTGTGTCAAGGGACAATCATAAAAAAATAAAAAAAACGCGACAATGATGACGCGTCGCCATGGAAACAAGGGGTCAGTTAAATTTGTATTAATATTTGTAATTTAGGCGTGAAAAGGGTTGATTTAAAAATATATATATTTTAAAAGTAAACAACAATAGCCCATGTTTAGTAAACATTTTTTGAGACTATGAAAAATAATTCTGCATCTATTTTTAGGTGTGCCAGCTGCCACTTTGGGTGGCACAGGCACACCGTGGCACACCTTTGTTTATGCCACTGCTCCCTATAATATATCACGTGCTCCGACACGCAGAAGCTGTGTCTGATTCATCATGAACGAACTGAGTCTTTTCAAAATAAACTTTAATCGGATCGCGAATCGCACCAAACGATTCGTTTACGAATTAGAATGATCCGATTGCAGCTGTTCTGGAGTCGACCACTCACTGATTCAAATGAACCGTTTAGTGCGAGTCTCCAGAAGTAAGAACCGGCAGATCTTGTGAGCGCGCGTGCGTCTGGTGTTGCTAAAACTCAGTTATTAATGTCGAAATTTAGGATTAATTATTGTAACTGAAAATCACATTTAGGTCAAAATTGTCAGTTGTTTGGGAACTAAATCCGCTATTAAGAGTGATCTGTTTAAGCCCACTGAAATGCTCCAGTGCAAACGATGCAGACACATCAATCAGCGTCTCTGTGTTTTAGGTTAAAAAATAAAATAAAATAACCTTAAACTAACACAGATTAAATAAAATAACTCATGTAGTCCAAATTCCCCGCTGCCGTAATATTAACAGTTTTATTAAAATGCCATGACGTCTGTTTTTAAATTGTTTATCAACAGTAACGTTATATTGTTTGGATTATCTAGTCGAGTAACATTAGACAGACATGAATTTTTATTCATAACCGTACTGAAAATAAGTAAATATCGTAGCTGATGCTAAATGTCTAGCTAACAAGCTTGCTGGTGTTAACTTGGGGTAATTTTTATAAATAATGTCCAAATATTTTTATTCAACCACCTATATATATATATATATATATATATATATATATATACACACACATCTGGGGAGAAAAGAAAGGATGTGATGTTCAGAACAGGCCTTATTATCATGTCATATATATAACGGTGATGTTCTGTAAAACCACAAACTTTAAAATACTTTTTTCTTACTGGTGAAAATCAGATGGTCATCTCTGTTTTCTCTCAGGTACATCACAGTGTAAGCTTCACAGTGAACATTACTCTCGTCAACGTAGTCCATATCAACAAGAAAAATATATCTTGACTCCATATAGTGGTTATTTTGGAAAAAATCCCAGGTATTTTGAGCAGTAGGATTATTTAAAAAAAAAGTGCTAATACAAAATTAAATTATAAAATTGCAAACATCTATCTTTCAGTACTTTTTTACTGAAGTACATAAAAAATTGAGTACTTTTGTACTTTCACTTGAGTAAAATTGAAAAAGGAGTACTTTTACTTTTACTGGAGTAATATTTTATTATACGTATCTGTACTTTTACTCAAGTTTATTTATTTAATTTTAACTTTTTATTCATCAAAGAATCCTGAAAAAAGTATCACAGGTTCCAAAATAGTATTTAGCAGCAAAACTGTTGATAATTCTAATAATAAAAATTAAATTAAATTATACATCGAAGAATCTTGAAAAAAGTATCGCAGATTTCAAAATAATATTTGATAGCACAACTATTAATAGTTCTAATAATAAATCATCATATTTTCATGATTTCTAAAGATCATGTGACACTGAAGACTGGAGGAATGATGCTGAAAATACAGCTGCACATCACAGAAATAGATTATATTTTAAAGGATATTAATATAGAAAACATTATTTTATATATTTTATTTTGATAATTTAGAATTATTACTGAAATACAACCTTTTTTTGTTCAAACAGTTCATTGAACAATAATAAATGAAGTACCTGAATCTGACATTGAAGTAAATGTATAATAATTAGCAAAGATGATTAATTTAGCGCTGTAAACGAGCGTGTGAGGGGCGGAGACGCGCCGCGGAGCGTCAGACGCGAGTGAGGACCAAACACAGCAGAACGGTAGGAAACTTCACTCCTCTTATTATTTCTCTTTTACTATAGCGATTTATTTTTTAGATACATGATCTGAGTCTTTCATAGAGTTGTAGAGTTAATAGAGTTATTAGAGAAATAGTTATTTTTTTACATTCTTTGATCGAAGTTTTCAGATCGGCACTTCGGAGCCTGTTCGCGACTCGGTTGATTCAGATCAGCACTTCGGAGCCTGTTCGCGACTCGGTTGATTCAGATCGGCACTTCGGAGTTTGTTCGCGACTCCGTTGATTCAGATCGGCACTTCGGACCCTGTTCGCGACTCGGTTGATTCAGATCGGCACTTCGGAGCCTGTTCGCGACTCGGTTGATTCAGATCGGCACTTCGGAGCCTGTTCGCGACTCGGTTGATTCAGATCGGCACTTCGGAGCTTGTTCGCAACTCGGTTGATTCAGATCGGCACTTCGGAGCCTGTTCGCGACTCGGTTGATTCAGATCGGCACTTCGAAGCATGTCTGAGATTTTTTAAATTTTAAATGTGTTGCTATTTAGGGTTTATTTTTCACCAGTGACAATCAAATTTTTATTAACGAGTATTAATTTTATATTTAAGTGCCTCTTCCTTAAAAAAAAATAATTTTGACTCTTTAAACATCCATAGGAAAAACAGTAAACGCAAAACTGATATGCATTCCTTTTATTTATATATTTGTTTGTACAGTTAGTCAAAAGTCATTGCCTAAATGCATCAAATATATATATATATATATATATATATATATATATATATATATATATATATATATATATATATATATATATATATATATATATATATATTATAAATCAATATTTAAATAAGACACATTCAAAACACCTGTAGAGTATTGCGATGTACAAACCATACAGTGCAAACTATAAAAACTTGTCAGTCAAAGTGAAACACTGGGATAAAAAGTGAAAGTGTTACGTGCAAATGTTTGCAGATTTATTAACAATTTTGAATATGTCCGAAAACTAAAAACAAAACAAAATTCCACCTCTGCTTCTGGCTGTCTTCAATTTGATTGTTATGCAGCAAAACGCCACATATATAAATAAATTGTAAATACTAAATTAAAGACACACATAGCAGAACAATAAAGTTTACTCTATTCTTCATCCAGTTCAACAGCCACTTACTTTCATTTCAGGAGAAACTGGGGAATTCAAGTGCTGTAGGCTACGCTAAATCCGACTGACAGGACTCTGAACTGCAGTTCTCATCTCGTTATAGATCAAGATAATTTATAAAGGTTTTTAAACGAATAATCGGTATATCAGATAGTTGACATGGTAAACAAGTTTGTTTAATAAAAAATGAAAAAAATAAAATAAAACGAATACCGATACATCTGTTAGTGGCTGCTGTGTGTCAAGCGACAATCATAAAAAAAAAACGCGACAATGATGACGCGTCGCCATGGAAACAAGGGGTGAGTTAAATTTGTATTAATATTTGTAATTTAGGCGTGAAAAGGGTTGATTTAAAAATATATATATTTTCAAAGTAAACAACAATAGCCCAAGTTTAGTAAACATTTTTTGAGACTATGAAAATAATTCTGCATCTATTTTTAGGTGTGCAAGCTGCCACTTTGGGTGGCACAGGCACACCGTGGCACACCTTTGGTTATGCCACTGCTCCCTATAATATATCACGTGCTCCGACACTCAGAAGCTGTGTCTGATTCATCATGAATGAATTGAGTCTTTTCAAAATAAACTTTAATCGGATCGCAAATCGCACCAAACGATTCGTTTACGAATTAGAATGATCCGATTGCAGCTGTTCTGGAGTCGACCACTCACTGATTGAAATGAACCGTTTAGTGCGAGTCTCCAGAAGTAAGAACCGGCAGATCTTGTGAGCGCGCGTGCGTCTGGTGTTGCCAAAACTCAGTTATTAATGTCGAAATTTAGGATTAATTATTGTAACTGAAAATCATATTTAGGTCAAAATTGTCAGTTGTTTGGGAACTAAATCCGCTATTAAGAGTGATCTGTTTAAGCCCACTGAAATGCTCCAGTGCAAACGATGCAGACACATCAATCAGCGTCTCTGTGTTTTATGTTAAAAAATAAAATAAAATAACCTTAAACTAACACAGATTAAATAAAATAACTCATGTAGTCCAAATTCCCCGCTGCCGTAATATTAACAGTTTTATTAAAATGCCATGACGTCTGTTTTTAAATTGTTTATCAACAGTAACGTTATATTGTTTGGATTAACTAGTCGAGTAACATTAGACAACCATGAATTTTTATTCATAACCGTACTGAAAATAAGTAAATATCGTAGCTGATGCTAAATGTCTAGCTAACAAGCTTGCTGGTGTTAACTTGGGGTAATTTTTATAAATAATGTCCAAATATTTTTATTCAACCACCTATATATATATATATATATATATATATATATATATATATATATATATATAGATACATCTGGGGAGAAAGGAAAGGATGTGATGTTCAGAACAGGCCTTATTATCATGTCATATATATAACGGTGATGTTCTGTAAAACCACAAACTTTAAAATACTTTTTTCTTACTGGTGAAAATCAGATGGTCATCTCTGTTTTCTCTCAGGTACATCAGAGTGTAAGCTTCACAGTGAACATTACTCTCGTCAACGTAGTCCATATCAACAAGAAAAATATATCTTGACTCCATATAGTGGTTATTTTGGAAAAAATCCCAGGTATTTTGAGCAGTAGGATTATTTAAAAAAAAGTGCTAATACAAAATTAAATTATAAAATTGCAAACATCTATCTTTCAGTACTTTTTTACTTAAGTACATAAATAATTGAGTACTTTTGTACTTTCACTTGAGTAAAATTGAAAAAGGAGTACTTTTACTTTTACTGGAGTAATATTTTATTATACGTATCTGTACTTTTACTCAAGTTTATATATTTAATTTTAACTTTTTATTCATCAAAGAATCCTGAAAAAAGTATCACAGGTTCCAAAATAGTATTTAGCAGCAAAACTGTTGATAATTCTAATAATAAAAATTAAATTAAATTATACATCGAAGAATCTTGAAAAAAGTATCGCAGATTTCAAAATAATATTTGATAGCACAACTATTAATAGTTCTAATAATAAATCATCATATTTTCATGATTTCTAAAGATCATGTGACACTTAAGACTGGAGGAATGATGCTGAAAATACAGCTGCACATCACAGAAATAGATTATATTTTAAAGGATATTAATATAGAAAACATTATTTTATATATTTTATTTTGATAATTTAGAATTATTACTGAAATACAACCTTTTTTTGTTCAAACAGTTCATTGAACAATAATAAATGAAGTACCTGAATCTGACATTGAAGTAAATGTATAATAATTAGCAAAGATGATTAATTTAGCGCTGTAAACGAGCGTGTGAGGGGCGGAGACGCGCCGCGGAGCTTCAGACGCGAGTGAGGACCAAACACAGCAGAACGGTAGGAAACTTCACTCCTCTTATTATTTCTCTTTTACTATAGCGATTTATTTTTTAGATACATGATCTGAGTCTTTCATAGAGTTGTAGAGTTAATAGAGTTATTAGAGAAATAGTTATTTTTTTACATTCTTTGATCGAAGTTTTCAGATCGGCACTTCGGAGCCTGTTCGCGACTCGGTTGATTCAGATCGGCACTTCGGAGCCTGTTCGCGACTCGGTTGATTCAGATCGGCACTTCGGAGTTTGTTCGCGACTCCGTTGATTCAGATCGGCACTTCGGACCCTGTTCGCGACTCGGTTGATTCAGATCGGCACTTCGGAGCCTGTTCGCGACTCGGTTGATTCAGATCGGCACTTCGGAGCCTGTTCGCGACTCGGTTGATTCAGATCGGCACTTCGGAGCCTGTTCGCGACTCGGTTGATTCAGATCGGCACTTCGAAGCATGTCTGAGATTTTTTAAATTTTAAATGTGTTGCTATTTAGGGTTTATTTTTCACCAGTGACAATCAAATTTTTATTAACGAGTATTAATTTTATATTTAAGTGCCTCTTCCTTAAAAAAAAATAATTTTGACTCTTTAAACATCCATAGGAAAAACAGTAAACGCAAAACTGATATGCATTCCTTTTATTTATATATTTGTTTGTACAGTTAGTCAAAAGTCATTGCCTAAATGCATCAAATATATATATATATATATATATATATATATATATATATATATATATATATATATATATATATATATATATATATATATTAGTGCTGTCAAAATTAGCGCGTTAACGCATTTGATTAATTTGAAATATTTAACGCGTTAAAAAAAAAATAACGCAATTAACGCGGTTGCAGTTTTTTTTATTATTTCCAGTTGTGGCCTATGTGTGTTCAACGTGCAAAGAAATATGGATAAGACCAAGGAAGGACTTTTAGACGGAAAGTTTCAGTATAAAACTCTGCCGGATTACTCTTCAGTCTGCCACAAGAAACATTACTCTTCATTCAGTCTGCCACAAGAAACAGCAACATTAAAATCATGAACTCAAATGTCATTGTTTAAAAAACAAACAAAAAAAAAAAAAAACAATGACTGTAACAGTGCGTAAATCAGACCTTTCTGTAACGCTAACGTTAATAAGCTTAAACGAAAATAACGAAATAATTGTGTAGCGGAGTATTTTTTGTACACAGTGCCGCGAACTGTCAATCATCCTGTGCGCGTGCATCACTGTCCTCCTCAGCTGCAGCAACTTCCGCTCTCTCTCTTCATCAAGCTTTAAAACAAAAAGGGGACAAAAAGATCATATTGTCTTTGTGCATAGGCTATAGATTAATTAGATGAATTAATATCTAAATTTGTGCCTTGCCGTCTACGGTATTTTTTTAGAACTTAGAAAAAAGATGCTGCAGCCAATGAGCAGCCAGCGGGGGGCTGCAGGACGACTCAGCCTCCGCAGACAGTTTTTAATGTTTATCAGACAATAAATACTCAAGATTTTGCTTTAGTATAACTCACAACGAGTTTCACACACCTTCTCCGGCCACGTTGAGTTGTTGACACTTAACAGTGGGAAAAGCGACCGGTACGCTACAAGCACGTTCTGGGCGCACGGAGAGGTGGCGGTACGCTCAAGAGCTATATTTGGAAGTGGCGGTACTGAGTACCAGTGCATACCGGCCCACTTAAAGCACTGGCAATGACTATACTTTGGAATTTTTTTGCAGTCCACTTAGAATTCAACATGGAAATCATTTTTTGTTTTTTATTGGCATTGATTGTTTTGAAATTCAAATGGTACTTACATGCCTGTGTTTTTATTTCTGTAATAAATATGGCTTTCAAGCCAACAGTTAATTTGGAGGATATTGATGGTTTATTGCAGGTATGTTGTTTACATGAGAAAATCTGTGTTACAAGTTAAACAAAAATTCCAATAAACAATCATATTTTGAATTTAAATAGTTTCTTTGTCTTGAGTTTACATTAATTATTTACATTTTACATTTACATATCCAAAAAGTTTCAGTCTTTTAATTGCGATTAATCGCGATTAATCGCGATTAATTTTAAAAAATTGTGCGATTAATTAGTTAATTTTTTTTAATCGATTGACAGCACTAATATATATATATATATATATATATATATATATATATATATATATATATATATATATATATATATATTATAAATCAATATTTAAATAAGACACATTCAAAACACCTGTAGAGTATTGCGGTGTACAAACCATACAGTGCAAACTATAAAAACTTGTCAGTCAAAGTGAAACACTGGGATAAAAAGTGAAAGTGTTACGTGCAAATGTTTGCAGATTTATTAACAATTTTGAATTTGTCCGAAAACTAAAAACAAAACAAAATTCCACCTCTGCTTCTGGCTGTCTTCAATTTGATTGTTATGCAGCAAAACACCACATATATAAATAAATTGTAAATACTAAATTAAAGACACACATAGCAGAACAATAAAGTTTACTCTATTCTTCGTCCAGTTCAGCAGCCACTTACTTTCATTTCAGGAGAAACTGGGGAATTCAAGTGCTGTAGGCTACGCTAAATCCGACTGACAGGACTCTGAACTGCAGTTCTCATCTCGTTATAGATCAAGATAATTTATAAAGGTTTTTAAACGAATAATCGGAATATCAGATAGTTGACATGGTAAACAAGTTTGTTTAATAAAAAATGAAAAAAATAAAATAAAACGAATACCGATACATCTGTTAGTGGCTGCTGTGTGTCAAGGGACAATCATAAAAAAAAAAAAAAAACGCGACAATGATGACGCGTCGCCATGGAAACAAGGGGTCAGTTAAATTTGTATTAATATTTGTAATTTAGGCGTGAAAAGGGTTGATTTAAAAATATATATATTTTCAAAGTAAACAACAATAGCCCAAGTTTAGTAAACATTTTTTGAGACTATGAAAAATAATTCTGCATCTATTTTTAGGTGTGCCAGCTGCCACTTTGGGTGGCACAGGCACACCGTGGCACACCTTTGGTTATGCCACTGCTCCCTATAATATATCACGTGCTCCGACACGCAGAAGCTGTGTCTGATTCATCATGAACGAACTGAGTCTTTTCAAAATAAACTTTAATCGGATCGCGAATCGCACCAAACGATTCGTTTACGAATTAGAATGATCCGATTGCAGCTGTTCTGGAGTCGACCACTCACTGATTCAAATGAACCGTTTAGTGCGAGTCTCCAGAAGTAAGAACCGGCAGATCTTGTGAGCGCGCGTGCGTCTGGTGTTGCTAAAAGTCAGTTATTAATGTCGAAATTTAGGATTAATTATTGTAACAGAAAATCATATTTAGGTCAAAATTGTCAGTTGTTTGGGAACTAAATCCGCTATTAAGAGTGATCTGTTTAAGCCCACTGAAATGCTCCAGTGCAAACGATGCAGACACATCAATCAGCGTCTCTGTGTTTTAGGTTAAAAAATAAAATAAAATAACCTTAAACTAACACAGATTAAATAAAATAACTCATGTAGTCCAAATTCCCCGCTGCCGTAATATTAACAGTTTTATTAAAATGCCATGACGTCTGTTTTTAAATTGTTTATCAACAGTAACGTTATATTATTTGGATTAACTAGTCGAGTAACATTAGACAGACATGAATTTTGATTCATAACCGTACTGAAAATAAGTAAATATCGTAGCTGATGCTAAATGTCTAGCTAACAAGCTTGCTGGTGTTAACTTGGGGTAATTTTTATAAATAATGTCCAAATATTTTTATTCAACCACCTATATAAATATATATATATATATATATATATATATATATATATATATATATATATATATACATATCTGGGGAGAAAAGAAAGGATGTGATGTTCAGAACAGGCCTTATTATCATGTCATATATATAACGGTGATGTTTTGTAAAACCACAAACTTTAAAATACTTTTTTCTTACTGGTGAAAATCAGATGGTCATCTCTGTTTTCTCTCAGGTACATCACAGTGTAAGCTTCACAGTGAACATTACTCTCGTCAACGTAGTCCATATCAACAAGAAAAATATATCTTGGCTCCATATAGTGGTTATTTTGGAAAAAATCCCAGGTATTTTGAGCAGTAGGATTATTTAAAAAAAAAAAGTGCTAATACAAAATTAAATTATAAAATTGCAAACATCTATCTTTCAGTACTTTTTACTTAAGTACATAAAAAATTGAGTACTTTTGTATTTTCACTTGAGTAAAATTGAAAAAGGAGTACTTTTACTTTTACTGGAGTAATATTTTATTATACGTATCTGTACTTTTACTCAAGTTTATTTATTTAATTTTAACTTTTTATTCATCAAAGAATCCTGAAAAAAGTATCACAGGTTCCAAAATAGTATTTAGCAGCAAAACTGTTGATAATTCTAATAATAAAAATTCAATTAAATTATACATCGAAGAATCTTGAAAAAAGTATCGCAGATTTCAAAATAATATTTGATAGCACAACTATTAATAGTTCTAATAATAAATCATCATATTTTCATGATTTCTAAAGATCATGTGACACTGAAGACTGGAGGAATGATGCTGAAAATACAGCTGCACATCACAGAAATAGATTATATTTTAAAGGATATTAATATAGAAAACATTATTTTATATATTTTATTTTGATAATTTAGAATTATTACTGAAATACAACCTTTTTTTGTTCAAACAGTTCATTGAACAATAATAAATGAAGTACCTGAATCTGACATTGAAGTAAATGTATAATAATTAGCAAAGATGATTAATTTAGCGCTGTAAACGAGCGTGTGAGGGGCGGAGACGCGCCGCGGAGCGTCAGACGCGAGTGAGGACCAAACACAGCAGAACGGTAGGAAACTTCACTCCTCTTATTATTTCTCTTTTACTATAGCGATTTATTTTTTAGATACATGATCTGAGTCTTTCATAGAGTTGTAGAGTTAATAGAGTTATTAGAGAAATAGTTATTTTTTTACATTCTTTGATCAGAGTTTTCAGATCGGCACTTCGGAGCCTGTTCGCGACTCGGTTGATTCAGATCGGCACTTCGGAGCCTGTTCGCGACTCGGTTGATTCAGATCGGCACTTCGAAGCATGTCTGAGATTTTTTAAATTTTAAATGTGTTGCTATTTAGGGTTTATTTTTCACCAGTGACAATCAAATTTTTATTAACGAGTATTAATTTTATATTTAAGTGCCTCTTCCTTAAAAAAAAATAATTCTGACTCTTTAAACATCCATAGGAAAAACAGTAAACGCAAAACTGATATGCATTCCTTTTATTTATATATTTGTTTGTACAGTTAGTCAAAAGTCATTGCCTAAATGCATCAAATATATATATATATATATATATATATATATATATATATATATATATATATATATATATATATTATAAATCAATATTTAAATAAGACACATTCAAAACACCTGTAGAGTATTGCGATGTACAAACCATACAGTGCAAACTATAAAAACTTGTCAGTCAAAGTGAAACACTGGGATAAAAAGTGAAAGTGTTACGTGCAAATGTTTGCAGATTTATTAACAATTTGGAATATGTCCGAAAACTAAAAACAAAACAAAATTCCACCTCTGCTTCTGGCTGTCTTCAATTTGATTGTTATGCAGCAAAACGCCACATATATAAATAAATTGTAAATACTAAATTAAAGACACACATAGCAGAACAATAAAGTTTACTCTATTCTTCCTCCAGTTCAACAGCCACTTACTTTCATTTCAGGAGAAACTGGGGAATTCAAGTGCTGTAGGCTACGCTAAATCCGACTGACAGGACTCTGAACTGCAGTTCTCATCTCGTTATAGATCAAGATAATTTATAAAGGTTTTTAAACGAATAATCGGAATATCAGATAGTTGACATGGTAAACAAGTTTGTTTAATAAAAAATGAAAAAAATAAAATAAAACGAATACCGATACATCTGTTAGTGGCTGCTGTGTGTCAAGCCTCAATCATAAAAAAAACGCGACAATGATGACGCGTCGCCATGGAAACAAGGGGTGAGTTAAATTTGTATTAATATTTGTAATTTAAGCGTGAAAAGGGTTGATTTAAAAATATATATATTTTCAAAGTAAACAACAATAGCCCAAGTTTAGTAAACATTTTTTGAGACTATGAAAAATAATTCTGCATCTATTTTTAGGTGTGCCAGCTGCCACTTTGGGTGGCACAGGCACACCGTGGCACACCTTTGGTTATGCCACTGCTCCCTATAATATATCACGTGCTCCGACACGCAGAAGCTGTGTCTGATTCATCATGAACGAACTGAGTCTTTTCAAAATAAACTTTAATCGGATCGCGAATCGCACCAAACGATTCGTTTACGAATTAGAATGATCCGATTGCAGCTGTTCTGGAGTCGACCACTCACTGATTCAAATGAACCGTTTAGTGCGAGTCTCCAGAAGTAAGAACCGGCAGATCTTGTGAGCGCGCGTGCGTCTGGTGTTGCTAAAACTCAGTTATTAATGTCGAAATTTAGGATTAATTATTGTAACTGAAAATCATATTTAGGTCAAAATTGTCAGTTGTTTGGGAACTAAATCCGCTATTAAGAGTGATCTGTTTAAGCCCACTGAAATGCTCCAGTGCAAACGATGCAGACACATCAATCAGCGTCTCTGTGTTTTAGGTTAAAAAATAAAATAAAATAACCTTAAACTAACACAGATTAAATAAAATAACTCATGTAGTCCAAATTCCCCGCTGCCGTAATATTAACAGTTTTATTAAAATGCCATGACGTCTGTTTTTAAATTGTTTATCAACAGTAACGTTATATTGTTTGGATTAACTAGTCGAGTAACATTAGACAGACATGAATTTTGATTCATAACCGTACTGAAAATAAGTAAATATCGTAGCTGATGCTAAATGTCTAGCTAACAAGCTTGCTGGTGTTAACTTGGGGTAATTTTTATAAATAATGTCCAAATATTTTTATTCAACCACCTATATAAATATATATATATATATATATATATATATATATATATATATATATATATATATACATATCTGGGGAGAAAAGAAAGGATGTGATGTTCAGAACAGGCCTTATTATCATGTCATATATATAACGGTGATGTTTTGTAAAACCACAAACTTTAAAATACTTTTTTCTTACTGGTGAAAATCAGATGGTCATCTCTGTTTTCTCTCAGGTACATCACAGTGTAAGCTTCACAGTGAACATTACTCTCGTCAACGTAGTCCATATCAACAAGAAAAATATATCTTGGCTCCATATAGTGGTTATTTTGGAAAAAATCCCAGGTATTTTGAGCAGTAGGATTATTTAAAAAAAAAAAGTGCTAATACAAAATTAAATTATAAAATTGCAAACATCTATCTTTCAGTACTTTTTACTTAAGTACATAAAAAATTGAGTACTTTTGTATTTTCACTTGAGTAAAATTGAAAAAGGAGTACTTTTACTTTTACTGGAGTAATATTTTATTATACGTATCTGTACTTTTACTCAAGTTTATTTATTTAATTTTAACTTTTTATTCATCAAAGAATCCTGAAAAAAGTATCACAGGTTCCAAAATAGTATTTAGCAGCAAAACTGTTGATAATTCTAATAATAAAAATTAAATTAAATTATACATCGAAGAATCTTGAAAAAAGTATCGCAGATTTCAAAATAATATTTGATAGCACAACTATTAATAGTTCTAATAATAAATCATCATATTTTCATGATTTCTAAAGATCATGTGACACTGAAGACTGGAGGAATGATGCTGAAAATACAGCTGCACATCACAGAAATAGATTATATTTTAAAGGATATTAATATAGAAAACATTATTTTATATATTTTATTTTGATAATTTAGAATTATTACTGAAATACAACCTTTTTTTGTTCAAACAGTTCATTGAACAATAATAAATGAAGTACCTGAATCTGACATTGAAGTAAATGTATAATAATTAGCAAAGATGATTAATTTAGCGCTGTAAACGAGCGTGTGAGGGGCGGAGACGCGCCGCGGAGCGTCAGACGCGAGTGAGGACCAAACACAGCAGAACGGTAGGAAACTTCACTCCTCTTATTATTTCTCTTTTACTATAGCGATTTATTTTTTAGATACATGATCTGAGTCTTTCATAGAGTTGTAGAGTTAATAGAGTTATTAGAGAAATAGTTATTTTTTTACATTCTTTGATCAGAGTTTTCAGATCGGCACTTCGGAGCCTGTTCGCGACTCGGTTGATTCAGATCGGCACTTCGGAGCCTGTTCGCGACTCGGTTGATTCAGATCGGCACTTCGAAGCATGTCTGAGATTTTTTAAATTTTAAATGTGTTGCTATTTAGGGTTTATTTTTCACCAGTGACAATCAAATTTTTATTAACGAGTATTAATTTTATATTTAAGTGCCTCTTCCTTAAAAAAAAATAATTCTGACTCTTTAAACATCCATAGGAAAAACAGTAAACGCAAAACTGATATGCATTCCTTTTATTTATATATTTGTTTGTACAGTTAGTCAAAAGTCATTGCCTAAATGCATCAAATATATATATATATATATATATATATATATATATATATATATATATATATATATATATATATATATATTATAAATCAATATTTAAATAAGACACATTCAAAACACCTGTAGAGTATTGCGATGTACAAACCATACAGTGCAAACTATAAAAACTTGTCAGTCAAAGTGAAACACTGGGATAAAAAGTGAAAGTGTTACGTGCAAATGTTTGCAGATTTATTAACAATTTGGAATATGTCCGAAAACTAAAAACAAAACAAAATTCCACCTCTGCTTCTGGCTGTCTTCAATTTGATTGTTATGCAGCAAAACGCCACATATATAAATAAATTGTAAATACTAAATTAAAGACACACATAGCAGAACAATAAAGTTTACTCTATTCTTCCTCCAGTTCAACAGCCACTTACTTTCATTTCAGGAGAAACTGGGGAATTCAAGTGCTGTAGGCTACGCTAAATCCGACTGACAGGACTCTGAACTGCAGTTCTCATCTCGTTATAGATCAAGATAATTTATAAAGGTTTTTAAACGAATAATCGGAATATCAGATAGTTCACATGGTAAACAAGTTTGTTTAATAAAAAATGAAAAAAATAAAATAAAACGAATACCGATACATCTGTTAGTGGCTGCTGTGTGTCAAGGGACAATCATAAAAAAAAAAAAAAAAAAACGTGACAATGATGACGCGTCGCCATGGAAACAAGGGGTCAGTTAAATTTGTATTAATATTTGTAATTTAGGCGTGAAAAGGGTTGATTTAAAAATATATATATATTCAAAGTAAACAACAATAGCCCAAGTTTAGTAAACATTTTTTGAGACTATGAAAAATAATTCTGCATCTATTTTTAGGTGTGCCAGCTGCCACTTTGGGTGGCACAGGCACACCGTGGCACACCTTTGGTTATGCCACTGCTCCCTATAATATATCACGTGCTCCGACACGCAGAAGCTGTGTCTGATTCATCATGAACGAACTGAGTCTTTTCAAAATAAACTTTAATCGGATCGCGAATCGCACCAAACGATTCGTTTACGAATTAGAATGATCTGATTGCAGCTGTTCTGGCGTCGACCACTCACTGATTCAAATGAACCGTTTAGTGCGAGTCTCCAGAAGTAAGAACCGGCAGATCTTGTGAGCGCGCGTGCGTCTGGTGTTGCTAAAAGTCAGTTATTAATGTCGAAATTTAGGATTAATTATTGTAACTGAAAATCATATTTAGGTCAAAATTGTCAGTTGTTTGGGAACTAAATCCGCTATTAAGAGTGATCTGTTTAAGCCCACTGAAATGCTCCAGTGCAAACGATGCAGACACATCAATCAGCGTCTCTGTGTTTTAGGTTAAAAAATAAAATAAAATAACCTTAAACTAACACAGATTAAATAAAATAACTCATGTAGTCCAAATTCCCCGCTGCCGTAATATTAACAGTTTTATTAAAATGCCATGACGTCTGTTTTTAAATTGTTTATCAACAGTAACGTTATATTGTTTGGATTAACTAGTCGAGTAACATTAGACAGACATGAATTTTGATTCATAACCGTACTGAAAATAAGTAAATATCGTAGCTGATGCTAAATGTCTAGCTAACAAGCTTGCTGGTGTTAACTTGGGGTAATTTTTATAAATAATGTCCAAATATTTTTATTCAACCACCTATATATATATATATATATATATATATATATATATATATATATATATATATATATATATATATATATATATATATAGATACATCTGGGGAGAAAAGAAAGGATGTGATGTTCAGAACAGGCCTTATTATCATGTCATATATATAACGGTGATGTTCTGTAAAACGACAAACTTTAAAATACTTTTTTCTTACTGGTGAAAATCAGATGGTCATCTCTGTTTTCTCTCAGGTACATCACAGTGTAAGCTTCACAGTGAACATTACTCTCGTCAACGTAGTCCATATCAACAAGAAAAAATATATCTTGACTCCATATAGTGGTTATTTTGGAAAAAATCCCAGGTATTTTGAGCAGTAGGATTATTTTAAAAAAAAAGTGCTAATACAAAATTAAATTATAAAATTGCAAACATCTATCTTTCAGTACTTTTTTACTTAAGTACATAAAAAATTGAATACTTTTGTACTTTCACTTGAGTAAAATTGAAAAAGGAGTACTTTTACTTTTACTGGAGTAATATTTTATTATACGTATCTGTACTTTTACTCAAGTTTATTTATTTAATTTTAACTTTTTATTCATCAAAGAATCCTGAAAAAAGTATCACAGGTTCCAAAATAGTATTTAGCAGCAAAACTGTTGATAATTCTAATAATAAAAATTAAATTAAATTATACATCGAAGAATCTTGAAAAAAGTATCGCAGATTTCAAAATAATATTTGATAGCACAACTATTAATAGTTCTAATAATAAATCATCATATTTTCATGATTTCTAAAGATCATGTGAAACTGAAGACTGGAGGAATGATGCTGAAAATACAGCTGCACATCACAGAAATAGATTATATTTTAATTTAGAATTATTACTGAAATACAACCTTTTTTTGTTCAAACAGTTCATTGAACAATAATAAATGAAGTACCTGAATCTGACATTGAAGTAAATGTATAATAATTAGCAAAGATGATTAATTTAGCGCTGTAAACGAGCGTGTGAGGGGCGGAGACGCGCCGCGGAGCGTCAGACGCGAGTGAGGACCAAACACAGCAGAACGGTAGGAAACTTCACTCCTCTTATTATTTCTCTTTTACTATAGCGATTTATTTTTTAGATACATGATCTGAGTCTTTCATAGAGTTGTAGAGTTAATAGAGTTATTAGAGAAATAGTTATTTTTTTACATTCTTTGATCGAAGTTTTCAGATCGGCACTTCGGAGCCTGTTCGCGACTCGGTTGATTCAGATCGGCACTTCGGAGCCTGTTCGCGACTCGGTTGATTCATATCGGCACTTCGGAGCTTGTTCGCGACTCCGTTGATTCAGATCGACACTTCGGACCCTGTTCGCGACTCGGTTGATTCAGATCGGCACTTCGGAGCCTGTTCGCGACTCGGTTGATTCAGATCGGCACTTCGGAGCCTGTTCGCGACTCGGTTGATTCAGATCGGCACTTCGGAGCCTGTTCGCGACTCGGTTGATTCAGATCGGCACTTCGGAGCTTGTTCGCGACTCGGTTGATTCAGATCGGCACTTCGGAGCCTGTTCGCGACTCGGTTGATTCAGATCGGCACTTCGAAGCATGTCTAAGATTTTTTAAATTTTAAATGTGTTGCTATTTAGAGTTTATTTTTCACCAGTGACAATCAAATTTTTATTAACGAGTATTTATTTTATATTTAAGTGCCTCTTCCTTAAAAAAAAAAAAATTTTGACTCTTTAAACATCCATAGGAAAAACAGTAAACGCAAAACTGATATGCATTCCTTTTATTTATATATTTGTTTGTACAGTTAGTCAAAAGTCATTGCCTAAATGTATCAAATATATATATATATATATATATATATATATATATATATATATATATATATATATATATATATATATATTTATTATAAATCAATATTTAAATAAGACACATTCAAAACACCTGTAGAGTATTGCGGTGTACAAACCATACAGTGCAAACTATAAAAACTTGTCAGTCAAAGTGAAACACTGGGATAAAAAATGAAAGTGTTACGTGCAAATGTTTGCAGATTTATTAACAATTTTGAATATGTCCGAAAACTAAAAAGTCGTCCAAATTCCCCGCTGCTGTAATATTAACAGTTTTATTAAAATGCCATGACGTCTGTTTTTAAATTGTTTATCAACAGTAACGTTATATTGTTTGGATTAACTAGTCGAGTAACATTAGACAGACATGAATTTTTATTCATAACCGTACTGAAAATAAGTAAATATCGTAGCTGATGCTAAATGTCTAGCTAACAAGCTTGCTGGTGTTAACTTGGGGTAATTTTTATAAATAATGTCCAAATATTTTTATTCAACCACCTATATATATATATATATATATATATATATATATATATATATATAAATACATATATATATATATATATATATATATATATATATATATATATATATATATATATATATATAAATAGATACATCTGGGGAGAATAGAAAGGATGTGATGTTCAGAACAGGCCTTATTATCATGTCATATATATAACGGTGATGTTCTGTAAAACCACAAACTTTAAAATACTTTTTTCTTACTGGTGAAAATCAGATGGTCATCTCTGTTTTCTCTCAGGTACATCACAGTGTACTTTTTTACTTAAGTACATAAAAAATTGAGTACTTTTGTACTTTCACTTGAGTAAAATTGAAAAAGGAGTACTTTTACTTTTACTGGAGTAATATTTTATTATACGTATCTGTACTTTTACTCAAGTTTATTTATTTAATTTTAACTTTTTATTCATCAAAGAATCCTGAAAAAAAGTATCACAGGTTCCAAAATAGTATTTAGCAGCAAAACTGTTGATAATTCTAATAATAAAAATTAAATTAAATTATACATCGAAGAATCTTGAAAAAAGTATCGCAGATTTCAAAATAATATTTGATAGCACAACTATTAATAGTTCTAATAATAAATCATCATATTTTCATGATTTCTAAAGATCACACTGAAGACTGGAGGAATGATGCTGAAAATACAGCTGCACATCACAGAAATAGATTATATTTTAAAGGATATTAATATAGAAAACATTATTTTATATATTTTATTTTGATAATTTAGAATTATTACTGAAATACAACCTTTTTTTGTTCAAACAGTTCATTGAACAATAATAAATGAAGTACCTGAATCTGACATTGAAGTAAATGTATAATAATTAGCAAAGATGATTAATTTAGCGCTGTAAACGAGCGTGTGAGGGGCGGAGACGCGCCGCGGAGCGTCAGACGCGAGTGAGGACCAAACACAGCAGAACGGTAGGAAACTTCACTCCTCTTATTATTTCTCTTTTACTATAGCGATTTATTTTTTAGATACATGATCTGAGTCTTTCATAGAGTTGTAGAGTTAATAGAGTTATTAGAGAAATAGTTATTTTTTTACATTCTTTGATCGAAGTTTTCAGATCGGCACTTCGGAGCCTGTTTGCGACTAGGTTGATTCAGATCGGCACTTCGGAGCCTTTTCGCGACTCGGTTGATTCAGATCGGCCCTTCGGAGCTTGTTCGCGACTCCGTTGATTCAGATCGGCACTTCGGACCCTGTTCGCGACTTGGTTGATTCAGATCGGCACTTCGGAGCCTGTTCGCGACTCGGTTGATTCAGATCGGCACTTCGGAGCCTGTTCGCGACTCGGTTGATTCAGATCGGCACTTCGGAGCTTGTTCGCGACTCGGTTGATTCAGATCGGCACTTCGGAGCTTGTTCGCGACTCGGTTGATTCAGATCGGCACTTCGAAGCATGTCTGAGATTTTTTTAAATTCAGATCTGGACATCGAAGCAGGAAGTGTTTGTCAAACAGTTAATTGGTGATAAATGAATACTTGGACTTGAGGCTTTTTTTTAACCTGTCGATTCAGCATGTACATGGACCCACACACAAAGGTGGACACACTCTAGACTTAATCATCAGTAGGGCTCTAAACTTTTCATCCATTGTTATTAAGGACGTAGTGTCACAGATCGCAAGAGGGGAAGACTCAAGTGCAGGCAGATGGAAAGATTTTATTTGTACGTCACCAAAATAATCAAAAACACAAATGAAACTGGAGGGGCATTTAAAGTTATGAGACATAGTTGTAAATACAACTTAACCACTGATTTCTAGACGTTTCCTCTTTCGCCTTCACAATGAAACACACAGCTTCTCAACATGGCGACGGCAACAATACTACAGCGAGAATAAACGTTACCATCGTAGTTTACGATCAGTGAGCGTGAGAAAAAGTGAGTGTGAAATAAAAGCTGAAAATAATATATCGTATAAAATTTTAAATACTAAATTATCATTTCATATTGACAGGAAGGTGTTTATAAAATTGCTGTGATTTTGTGTTGCTATTTAGGGTTTATTTTTCACTAGTGACAATCAAATTTTTATTAACGAGTATTAATTTTATATTTAAGTGCCTCTTCCTTAAAAAAAAATAATTTTGACTCTTTAAACATCCATAGGAAAAACAGTAAACGCAAAACTGATATGCATTCCTTTTATTTATATATTTGTTTGTACAGTTAGTCAAAAGTCATTGCCTAAATGCATCAAATATATGTATATTATAAATCAATCTTTAAATAAGACACATTCAAAACACCTGTAGAGTATTGCGGTGTACAAACCATACAGTGCAAACTATAAAAACATGTCAGTCAAAGTGAAACACTGGGATAAAAAGTGAAAGTGTTACGTGCAAATGTTTGCAGATTTATTAACAATTTTGAATATGTCCGAAAACTAAAAACAAAACAAAATTCCACCTCTGCTTCTGGCTGTCTTCAATATGATTGTTATGCAGCAAAACGCCACATATATAAATAAAATGTAAATACTAAATTAAAGATAATGGCGCGTACATGCACTCATATGCACTCACACATTCATGCAGAGGTTGGTGATATTTATTATAAGGGCATGTAGTCTTTATGTTAAAATAAAGTGCAGATATCATCATTTCATGCAGAAACGAACGATATTCCAATGAGATTTAATGCATTCATCTGCAGATTAGAGTTTTTTTTTGTTGTTGTTGGTGTGATGATTGTTAATACACGTTTCTGTGCAATTTACTAGATTGCTTGCTTGTAATCCAAAATACAGTGACATAATTTATTTTACAGAAATAAAATAGCTCAAATTAAAGCTGCAACTTTTAAATCAAGTGGCAAAATCTAGAACTTCACGAAAGTGTTTATTGCACATACAAAAATAAATAAATAAAAATAAAATAAAACTCCAGTATGTTACTGGGTATAAATATATATTTTTAGGTATAAGCTAATATTACAGAAATAGAAAACAGATGCAAAAATTTCCCCTCAGATCATGTTAAATATTACAGTCTTTTCAAAACAAATCAGCAAATCAACCCTTTAGACGAGAAACAAGAGTGTAAAGATCCAGTGTCTTATCATTATTGCTAGCAGGATGTGCAACAGAATCTTCTCTAGGCTAAATATTTGGAAAACAAAGTGATTTTGTTGTAAGAAGATTTTGAATGAAGCGAGAATTTAATAAAAATCTTAGTATGCATATATATTCATACTGTAGCTACATATGAGACTAAGGTGTGCTTTGCAAACAGTGGCGTACAGTGACATCATAAATGGACGTGTGTTGAGTTTGTGCACCCCTACGATATTTCCTGTGCATCTTTTTGAGTTATAGTTTTGAGTGTCTATGATTCATTATTCCTCACATTTGGTGCAATAAAATGTATGTTTGTATTCCATATTATTATTATTACACGTTTGGCTGTCTTGTTCGCCAGTGCTTGCAAAGAAGCTGCTCAATGTCATTTTTTATGTCGTGCAGAGCTTGGTTCAAGCTAAAATGACCATGTGCAAATAAACCTAGTCAAATAGAGAGGAGTGCATTCAGTGATTAGCTCTGAAACATGCCGACATACAGTAAATCTGCTTCCCAATATGTTGCTGCAGTAAACATGCAATGCGTAAAACCTTCAGCCATGCATCTCTTTTCATTTCATAGAGGGGTATCATGTGTGTACTGTACATGGCAGCTAAGTAAGATTCCAAAAAATTCAAGTGAATAAAAAAAAACAATATTTTGCTACAGTGAGGTCCAAAACCGAGAGAATATACTTTTTTTATTATTTATATATGAAATTTTATGATGTAAAATGAATTTACATCAAAATTGATAAATGTTGTGATAAAAATTCACCTTTATGTGTAAGCTGCAATTTAACTTTTCAAATTCAAATATATTTTGTAACAATGTTTCATAGTTAAAAATGTACTAAATTAGGCAATAATGCAAATAAATATTCAATCTTAATAAAAAATTAAATGAATACATTTAATAAAATAAAAAAAATACATTCTAAATAAATTTAATATTTTTTACTAGTGGGGTTCAAAACTCAAAGCACATTGAAAATAACATTTATACTTGTTTATTATTTTTTATAAATAATTTTGGTTTGCTACAGTTTTTTTTTAAGTTTGCAACTTAATTTTTTTTAAATTTTGTCGAAATAATGTTTTATTTGCAAAATATATTCAAAATATTTTGTATAACATACTGTTTAATTTTTGTGAAAAACACTTTATTAGAAAATAATGCAAAAAATAAATAAATAAAAATTCATTAGTGGACCACACCGTACAGTATATTATTCTACAGGGTTCTGCAAGTGTAAGTGTAAAATGCTATTATTATAATTTAGAATGATAATGATAAATCACGGAAGAGATTCTGCCAGTATTATATATTAACCACCATCAATGTCCTGAGTCTCACACTGGTGTAAATCTGTGCAGAACACATGATTGTGAAAAAAAGTGTCCTAGAAATGTCTCTGACTTCCTGATAACGGAAGTGTGGTCCAGGAATCCGTTCCAGATCTTCCAGGAAAAGGAAGCTAATGTACTGTACAGGCGAGAGCCAGCAGTGAATCTCAAGTTTTGGCCAGTGCCTGTTTTCATTACATCCTTTATGCCTCCATGTAGGTGTGGAAGAGCTGTTGTGGTCAGTGCAGTGCTGGATCAGACGGCGGTCTGTGCAGCTCCAGAGCGGCTGTGGTGTCTGGGAGCAGGGATCTGGACTGCTGGCGCGTCAGAGGAAGAGTCTGGCTGTTTGTGAAGCGGTACGTGGTGCTGGATGCCTGTGGGGACCATGTCCTGGGGCTCTGCTTTGGGTTGGAGTCTGTAAAGGCCAAACCTGATAGAGAGTCTTTGGGGTTCGTCATGGCCAAAAAGTCAGCGTTCTGTAAAAGAGGGGTTTAGTGCATTGTTTATTGGTGATGATGAACATTTAGCATGTGTATTTCAGTGTTGTGCATGATTCGGAAATGCATTATTAAAATGAAATGTGTAGTCCTTAAAGCAGCCAATTACATCCGGATTTAATCAGCATGGTACATTTTTTAGGAGTAACCTTCAGAGAAAAAAATCTGGAAACTTTATTTTTTATTTTTTTAGTATCAGTGAGATACTATTATATTTTTTTTTCATGAATAATTTTTCTTTTTACATTTTTGTTTTTTTATTTTAATATTTGTTAAAGTTTTAGTCATTTTATTTTGAGTTTTTGCCATTTTTATTATTATTGTTTTTAATATGTCTATATAGTTTTATTTTTTAATTTCAGAACTAGCTGAATTAAAATTATTAGGTTTTTAAAAACATTGTTCAGTAAAAAAAAAAAAAAAAAAATCTGTGTTAACACTGACATATGTACTGTATAGATATTTTTTTTTTTAATAATTAAAAATATCTATTTATTTTTTATACATTTACAAATTTTGTATAAATCTATAATACACCTACTCTATATTTAGACTGACCATGACTGATCACAAAAAGGCTGATATGAAATGTATGAAAAATAATCAGTGTCTGCAGCAGATGGCGCCCTACAGCTGGTCATGTGATCTCATTCCAGTGTCACCATATAACACATACTATTATGCCAGTAAACACTTCTCAATGCTCTTAGAGAATCAGGGCATAAAATATGCACTTATTCATGCAATATTAGAATTATTTAATGCATATCTCAGATGCAGTGAAAAAGATTTGTTAACGGTAAAATAAATTATTCATAAGCGAAGAAACTCTATGTAGACCTCAGGTATGTACTGTAACTTAGGATGCATCTTCAAAACGTATGATGCTTATTAGGAGTTAAGCATCATAAACATATATAATGTATGTATACATGCACACACATACACATGACATCTGGTTTAGTTAACGGTTCAGTTTTTGTTCCTGTTGTTGCATGTGGCACCTGTGCTGTGCAGTGCTGTGGGATGCTGGGAACAGAAGCCACGGGCTGCACTCTGATGGCTGGTCTCTTGTCCTCGGGACCGGCTCTAAGGCTGCTGTAGGCCGGGGGTCCCAAACACGTCTGTCTCTGCAGCAGCTGCAGGATATTCTGGATGTCTGACGTCATCTGACACTCTAACCTGGTGAGACAGGAACCAGAGCGCAGTGAAACTCACCATACATTCATAGATCTCTGTGACAGGATGAAACATGTGTTGTTCAAGTTTCTGTAACTACACTAATATTCAAAGGTTTGGAGTCTGTAATGTGTTTGTTCAATATAATAACATTATTCAGCAAGGAAGCATAAGAGATTGATCTTAAGTGACAGTAAAGACATTTTGTTACAACGTTTTCTACTTTAAATAAATGCTGTTATAACAACACCATTGAGCAGCGAATCAGCATATAAGAATGATTTCTGAAGATCATGTGACACTGAAGACTGGCGTAATGATGCTGAAAATACAGCTGTGCATCACAAGAATAAATTAAATTTTCACACAGAAAGAAGTTATTTTATTCTGTAAAAAAATTTCACAATAGTACTGATTTTACTGTATATAAAAAAATAACAGACCCTAAATTACCAAAATAAGACAAAGTAATCATAAAAATATTTTATGTGACGTGCATCAAATGGTTCCTATAATTGGTTTTAATTGTATAATTGCAGTAAAAAGTCTTTAATTCTGTTAACCCTTCATATAGTGGTTCTGTTGTTCATTTTTGGATAAACAATGTGTGCAAACTTAGAAAACATTAAATAAATAATAAGCTACATATTAAAATAAATAATAAATATTTAAGTAAGTTAAATAAAAAAAATAAAGTATTTTATATTTTATTTTAATTTTATATTATTTGTAATAGTCAAAAATACACTGTATGGGTCAAAAACAAATATATTTTAAGCCAAAAAATAAAATACAAAATAAAATTAAATAGGATAATAAGTAAAAATCCTGTCCCATGAAGATATTTTGTAAATTTCCTACCGTAAATATATAAAAACATAATTTTTGAATAGTAATATACATTGCTAAGAACTTCATTTGAACAACTTTAAAGGTGATTTTTCAATATTTAGATTTCTCTGCTCCCTCAGACTTCAGATTTTTAAATAGTTGTATCTCAGCCAAGTATTCTCCTGTCCTTACAAACCATACATCAATGGAAATCTTATTTATTCAGCTTATGACTGAATTATGACAATTACCTTTATGCCTGGTTTTGTGGTTCAGGGTCACTTTTATATAGCTCTTTTCACAAAGTACTACTTTCAAATGCTTTACAGAAGATAACTGCAGTAAGTCTTTAATTCTGTAAGCTCTTCATGTAACAGTTCAATGTAATGAAATGGTGCACGGTTGATGTGTGTTGACTGTTGTTGTCCAGCAGGGGGAGATCTTGCACTGATCTGTCAGCATTGCATGCATCTGATTACTTGTTTCCAATTCATCACTTTACCTGCTAAACTGTCATGATGAAGTTATTGATGACCTAGTTTGTAGGGCAGAGTAGAGAGAGAGAGATGATTGCTTCAAGCATAGAAACCATGAGCTGGCCTTTCACGAGCATTTCAGAAGGGCACTTTCATTATTAACACTCCTTAAAATTGACACCTGAAGCTTGAGGAGGCATGTTCATTTTCCTTCCAGATAATGGATGTGTGCGGAGGGAGTATGATTTGAGTTCAGCGGTGTGATATGAGGGTTGCTCAGAAGTGTGTAAGACACACCTAATCATTATAACAGAGAGTCAGGAAACAAAGGAATAAGACCATCCCTCCTTCCCTCCTTTCTTGGAGTCTGCAGGCTGGCGATGTTCCTTCCGTCTTTGCGCACACGCAGCCCAACGACACTGAAGCAAAATGATTTCTTGAGCTGAATTGAATGGTTAGCATTTGCAACACAGAGCATCTAATAATTTTCCGTATGGAACTGAAGCTGTAATAAATCTTGTGTGCAGAAATACACAAGTGTGGATTCAATTTATGAGACGCAGAACGCAGCTGTTTCAAGTTCATAGCGGAATCATGCTGAAATGTGTGTGAGTGTGTGTGTGTGTGTGTGTGTGTGTGTGTATATATATATATATATATATATATATATATATATATATATATATATATATATATATATATATATATATATATATATATATATATATATATATATATGCTCTTGTTTTTTGTGTCATATCAGGACACAACTCTGTATAATGACATGGGTATGACACAGGTATTACAAGGAGAGGGTGACTTATGAGGACATAACCATGTCCCCATTTTTCTAAACGCTTATAAACCATACAGAATGAGTTTTTTTGAGAAAGTAAAAATGCACAAAGTTTCCTGTGAGGGTTAGGGTTAGGTGTAGGGTTGGTGAAGGCCAATAGAATATACAATATACAACGAATAGTAATGGTCCAAAAACAGGCTTCATTGTCTTCAATAAAAACCTAATGTTAGATGTTTTGGTTGAATGTGAGCTGTACTTGTGCTTGTGAGGTTTCATCTGATTCTGTGCTGTAAGATGTGTGATGTGGCGCTCAGCTGATGCAGGGTTTTGCTGCCTGGTGTGTCTTTCTCTGTAAGCCAGTGTTACAGCTAAAAATACCACCTGCTGTGATTCTGCTGCTCCACTGTCTGTGTGTGTGTGTGTGTGTGTGCGCTTTAACTGCCGTTATCTAAACTTGTTTTGTCAGCTGAGGCTAATTTTCATGTGCATGTGAATGATAACCACAAGCAATGTTTTTATAGTAATGTTTACTGCAGGCGTGCATGTGCTTAGTGTAATTTGTTGTAGTGTACGGAAGACTCGCACAGCTCTCACAGATGCACACAGTACTTCACCATTTCAAATGTTTCTTAAAGGTCCCCTGAAGTGCCCTGAAACACGCAGCATTATATTATGTGGTGACATAATGTCAACTGAAACAGGAAGACAGGGCGGGGCATATTGAGCAGCCCCGCCCCCTTTTTAAAATAGTGTTTTGTTTATATCTGCTCAGGCCAGAGTGGTTGAGCTCGGTAAAGCCGCATTTGACAGCCACAGTCTTATTGATTCAATATGAAACTCTTAGTAAAACAAAAAAGTGATCATAATCATGCTTAGACTGTGTAGTTTTAAAAGTGTTTAATATATATGCCGACGATACATTAAAATATAATGGTAAGACACACCTGATTTGGAGCACACTGGCTTATAGATAACTTCAAGACTAACATATTGATACTGACACCCAAAAAATGTACATGTTATACATAAATGTTACATATGACTCAAGGGAAGCTAACATGATAAAAAAAAATAAACCGAAATAATGTATTTAATGCTATACAGCAATGCAGCATTAGTTTGTGTATTTGTGTATGAGTATTTTATTTTTAATAACTGTCCTATATATTTTTATTTAATAAAATTAGTAAATAGTAAAAAATTACTTTAACAATGGGATAGATTATTACAAATTTAAAAAGATTTAATTAGATTTTTTTATTTAATTCATGTATTTTTTTAATTATTAAATACATTTTTTATAATAATTATTTGTATTATTTAATTATTAAAACATACAAAAACAGTGTTGTGTCATAATGATGAACATTAAGTTATATATATATATATATATATATATATATATATATATATATATATATATATATATATATATATATATAAAACCTATATTAACTTTCATTCATCTGATGCATTCATGGTATGTAATGCCCACTTTTCCACGCATTCACTTCCCATTTAAATAAAATTAATTCAGGGCATGCAATCACAAGTTTGTGTTTCTGATCATATTCAATGCAATGCATTGTTTCCTAATGAAGCGTGATCTGGGTTTTACCTGCTCAGGTGTTCCTGCAGTTGGTCTAGTCTCTGCTCCACTTCTCCGTACGTGACGTCACAGTCCAGATCATCATCTTGAGCGGCGCCGTGCTCCTGTGCAGCCGTGTCCATGTCTGCTTTCACACTGTCAGCTACCCATCCATCAGTCTGCATCTCTGAAACAGATAAGATACACACACATTACTGTTGTGTCATTTCATTCAGTTTTTACTTTATAGACAGAATCCTTTTTGTTTTGTATCCTATTTGATGCATCTGGCTTTTACGCATCATATGTGACCCTGGGGCACAAAAGCAGTCTGAAGTCTCTGGGGTATATTTGTAGCAATTGCCAACAAAACATTGTATGGGTCAAAATTATTGATTTGTCTTTTATGCCAAAAATCATAAGGATATTAAATAAAGATCATGTTCCATGAAGATATTTAGTAAATTTCCTGCCGCAAATATATAAAAACTTAATTTTTAATCAGTAATGTGCATTGCTAAGAACTTCATTTGAACAACTTTAATGATGATTTCCTCAGTATTTAGATTTTTTTGCATCCTCAGATTCCAGATTTTCAAATAGTTGTATCTCTGCCAAATATTGACCTACCTTAACAAACCATGCATTAATGTAAAGCTTATTTATTCAGCTTTCATTTACCTATACATATGAATTAATATAATTGACAGTTAAGACTGCTTTTGTGGTCCAGAGTCACAAAAGTGAGAATATGGAGCTAATACGTGAGGAGGAAAAAACATTTTATTCAGAGGCATGCAATTCTTTTAACTTGTAAATCAGCAAGAAATGATCTTGATAATAGTTTAGCCGAATACTTACATAAAATGAAATACACTAAATATCAGCCATCGGTCTATATCTCCAGTAATATGTCTTAGTATGAGTATATTTAAATGTATTTAGATTATATTTAAATTTAATATTCAAAACATATATTGCAAAGCAATACAAAGAGTGTTTATCTTGAAATACTACTTTCAGTAATATATTGGTAGTAATTGCATACTTCAAATTCAAAAATCAAGGAAGATTATAAAAACTGCATGTTTTTCAGCCTGAAAAGCTTTCTATCATATGACTATGAAAAGATCAGAAAAATAGTGTACAATGTTATATCACCTTTTAAACAATTTAGTTGTGCTTTTCGTCCTTTTTGGTGTTTAACAGTCTCAATTATGGCGTGGGTTCAGAAAGGCATGAAGGGAAATGATTACGACATTTAAATTGTTGGGGGTACAATTGCTTTAACATTACAATGGCATGATAATCATATTGAGTCGAGTGTGTTTGTGCACGTGGAGGGCATTTTCCAGTAGTTTGCGTGGCTGAAGCGCAGGAGGGAACACTGTGTGCTCGTTCAGGAGAGTTAGGGAAGATCTGGCCGCTGGATTTTCCTAAAGCTTGTAAAACGGGCCGCGCTGTGCCTTAAGCTCCTGAAAGACCCTGTTTACCGTGGCATGTACCTCTCTCTCTCTCACTCTTTCTCTCTCTTGCTCATCATGCTGCTTTAGCCTGGATTTAGGAACAGACCGATGCGATCAATTCTTTTTATATTTGCGTCCGAGCTCTGTTTCCTTTTATATCCTGTCGAGCAGTGTTTTAAGGACTAACATGTCTGAAAAGTTTTAAGGACGAATGTGCGATGGTTTGTTTGTTTTGAAGTCATCCATCAAACTGAAAGCCTGCTGCTTCTGAAAGCTGAAAGCACCGAATGTACAGAGTATTTTAAAACGTGTGAAGGTCGATATACTTTTATTTTTTATGACATCAAAAAGCGACAGAGGAGTGTAAATAATTTATCATTTCCAGGTAGAATAAATTGAAAAGTTTAAAAATCGACATTAGAAAATATACAGTTACATTTAAAAAGTTGATATAAATGATCAACTAAATGATAGAAAATACAAAATTATTAATTAAAATTAATGGCTATAAATATTGCCATCAAGAAAAAAAATTAATACATTTATATGTACATATGTAAATACATTCATATAAAAAATATAATATAAAAACTGCAGAACATGGCACATTGGTAATATATGATTTCTATAAATATGTTAAATATGATGCCATCAGAGTGTATATATATATATATATGTATGTATATGTAATACTAATCAATTTAAAGTCAAAGATTGAAAATAAAAGTTGAATCAAATTGAACAATTAAACTGTTAGTTAAAAAAAGATGAATAATTTATTTCTATAATGAAATATAATGTGCTCACCAAACGTCTGTAGGGTTTTGGACGATCAGCATAAATCGTTATTATTTTGTGATGATTCTACATCAAAAAGGGACAACTGATAGAACATGTTATTTAAGCAAATTAATATATATAAAATAAATAAATGGTACACTTCAACAACAGCTACAAGTAAAACATTCCCTGTACGCAAAGAAATAAGGATTTACGCTGAGGTTTTTCCTGTCATGATCTGCTCTATAATATTTGAATGGCTAGATGATGACAGATTCACACATCGATCTCATTAGTGACTATTAGCGACTTGAGCTGTGTTTGTGAATAAAAGATGTTTGTGACTGAATGCCCAAGTCAGACTCGATGAGATCCACTGAAACCTTTATTAAGCATAATGGGCTTTTTGGGAAACAGACAGGAGAGCGATGTCTCGCAAACAAACCACGTAATGAGCACAATCTTCCCCTAGACTTGACCTTACTCGGTTTTTAACTGACTTTGACATTTGTCTCCAATTCCCAGCCATGTGCATCAGGCCAAATGAGTTTTTGAATGAATTAGGAGATAATGTATGGTGTATTTGTCCCTTCAGATTTGAAGCGACAGTGAACGAACTCTGAATGCTCACCATCATATGTGGTCTTCTCCATGTCTTCAGCAGGAGGACTGCAGGTGTAGCTCTGTACTGATGGATACTCTGTTATACCTGCTCCCAGAAGCCTTTGCTGTTCCTCTCTGGAGGTGTGACGGTCCTCTGAGCTTCTCTTAGAGCTGAGACGAGACTCTCGCCGCTCCTTCTTGCACTCGCTGTCTGTTTCCTTCAGGCTTCCTCCTACGGGACGATCGGTCAGAGGTACAAAATGTACTCAAAAACAAATTCTGGGACAGACTCCATGGAAAACAACAACAAGAACACTGTACGAAACATGTTTTTAATCCGAAAGAGTTTCAGAGCACACTGAAAATAATATACTTTGGACCTATATATATATATATATATATATATATATATATATATATATATATATATATATATATAATTTTTGAATACATGCATATATTTAAGGAAAATATGTTATATTTGTATATTAATTATATTTATATATAATATAAATTGTATATATAAATACAGTGTATATATATATATATATATATATATATGTAAATGCATGTAAATATTTTCAAAAATTATAGCGTAAGAATGTATTTATATTAAAGATACATAATAAATATACACAGTATACACACTAAAACTTTTATTTTGGATGCGATTACTCGTGATTTATTGTTTGACAGCACTAGTTCAAACCAGAAATTAATTTAATTTAAAATAAACCACAAAATATTTATTTTCCAAACACACTGAAAAACATTCATACTAAGTAAAATGATTACATACTTAGTAATTTTTTGGTTTATTTGTTTTTATTATGCTAAAATGTTACTTATTGTAGGTCATTTATTTTTATTTTTTTTTCATTTTATTTTATTATTAATTTTAATTTAACAATAAATAAATGCTAAATTAGCTATAATATGTAGGTAGAATTTTCACTTAAAATAAAGTAAAAAACATAAATGTATTCGTTTTTTTTTAGTTCAATACAAAGTGTTCAAATATTATTTTCCAAAGACAAAATCATTCATAACAAGTAATTTATTATAAAGACCCAGCTGTAGTTTATATATATATATATATATATATATATATATATATATATATATATATATATATATATATATATATATATATATATATATATATATATATTTATATATATATATATATATATATATATATATATATATATATATATATATATATATATATAATTGTTTATTATATAATTATAATTACACAATTATTGTTTTATAACTTTTGGATTTTTACAACTTAATTTGACCATAAAAGCCAAATTAGTTTAAACTAAATTATAATATTAAAGTAGAATTTATACCCTAAAACTAAAAGCATTTTGTTTAGTCAACATGTAATTTATTTTACCCACTATAAATAAAAACAACTTTGGAAGACCTTAATGATTATTTTGCTGCCTTGTTAAAATATGCATAATATTTTCTGTTATGTACAAAAATAAATAAATAGTAATAGTAAAACTCACAACTTTTTTTCTAGCAAAAATTGTCCATTAAAAATACTATTTAATGGCATAATAATTGTTTAGCATTACAGAAATGTGAATTTTACCTGTCGTTGTTTAGTATAGTATACACGATTAAGACATTCAGAGCTCAGAGAGAGTATTTATGATCAGTGAGGGTCAAAAACTAAATGGTGTTTCCAGTCACTTTCTCAGTACATTAACCAGCATTAAGCGGTTTCCTCATAACAGACATTTATGAGGTCATAGAGACACTTCACATATATTTTGTCTTTGTCCTTGGAGTTCAGAGTAAACTGATTTTATTACCATATATTTGGTTCTCCCTGGTTGTTGTAGTAGTGCATTTAAGCCATGCTAAGTGTTTTTCCACGCAAAGCATTTTAAAACGTCCACACAGTGTTTTAAGAGCTCACCAGAGATATAGATGATCATCATGATTACAGCTATAAAAAAATAACAGTTTATCCTGCAAGAATGCATCTTCAAACAAATCATACAACTCTGTGTGTGCTGTATATATATATATATATATATATATATATATATATATATATATATATATATATATATATATATATATATATATATATTTACACATATATATATATATATATATATATATATATATATATATATATATATATATATATACATAATACATTTTATTTATAATTCACTTTTCTCACACCCTAAGCGCTACAACAATGTAAAAAACAAATTAAAATGCTAAATTCTCTGGATAATCTGGAGTGGGGCTGATAAAGATGAAGAGAATCAGCAGAGCGAAGAGGACGAGAAGACATGTAAGAGGTAACTAAATCACAAACATAAGAAGGAGCCAATTCATGCACAGCTTTATAAGTTAAAACAAGTGTTTTAAACTCAAGACGTGATTGAACTGGAAGCCAGTGCTAGTTACAGACGACACCACTGTTAGTTGTTAGGCTGTTAGTGAGAACACGTGCTGCTGAGTTCTGAATATATTGAAGTCCTCTGATAGATTTTGCTGATAGACCAATGTAAAGAGAAGTGCCCTAATCAGTTCTTGAAGTGATAAAAGCATGGATGAGACTTTCAGTATCAGGTGCAGAAAGGAATGATCCAATCCTAGCAATATTTCTGAGATGATATGATGAAATGCTGATTTAGTAACACTCCTAATGGGAGCCTCGAATGTCAAATTATCATCAAATATGACACCAAGGTTACGAGCTTGTGTAGACGGCAGTACAGAACTGTTATCCAGTGTCAGATTAAAAATGCTACTTTTTTATGGATGGCTGCTGGTGTTCCAATAAGAAGAACCACAAGGGACAACCCATTCCTAAAATGCACAGCGGTGCACAGACCATTTTCCTTTGTTAAAATAGCAAAAGTGGAATTGGACACCCTCTGAGTGCACCTGCACCGTGCGCTTTACACTTTGCATTTAAAACGTTAAAATAGGGCCCTCAGAGCTATTTAATTTTTTCCTGCAAACATTCAGAAAGGATTGCAGAACAAACTGTAACATCAGACTTTGAACTGATGTATATTTGGATATCGTCAGCATAAAAAATGATAACCAAGACCATGTTTTCTAATGATTTGAGAAAGCATATAAATGCTAAATAGTACGGGCCCCAAAACAGAACCCTGAGGGACACCATATTGGACCTGACTAATGTCTGATTTGTTATTTCCCAGAACAACAAGCTGGGATCTATTTGTAAGGTAGGATCTGAACCAGTCAAACACAGTGCCAGAGATAATGAGTCAACTCTTTAGTCTATTAAGTAATATAGAGTGACATACTGTGTCAAATGCTGCACTCAGGTCTAATAAAACCAAAATGATAGAGGCACCTGAGTCAGATGAGACCAGGAGGTCGTTCATAACAAAGCGCTCTCAGTACTGTGCTTAAAAATCTTGTTTGGATTTGCAGCATCATCACTTATCATACATGAATAGTATTCAGCTCTCCCTCTCTCTATACACACACACACACACACACATATATATAGGCTATCAGCACACACAGAGTTGTATGATTCGTTTAAAGAAAAAAATATATAGGTTATGAAGGCTTTTTATTCATTAAGGACACACAAAAAAATTATTAAAAAGTGACAATAGTGACATTTATAATGTTACAAAAGATTTATATTTCAAATAAATGCTGTTCTATTAAAGAATCGATTCATCAAAAAATCCTGAAAATAAAATGTATTCAAATGTATCACAGCTTCCACCAAAATATGAAGCAGCACAAGTATTTTAAACATTGATAATAAATTATTAATAATAAAACATTAATAATAAAATAATTATTGAGCAGCAAAATTAGAATTTGAAGGATCTTGTGACACTGAAGTAATGATGCTGAATTCAGGTTTACATTACAGGAATAAATTTCATTTTATAATATATCGCAATTTTTATTTTATTTTTTATTGTAGAAGTACTTCACAATATTACTGTTTTTACTGCATTTTTATCATGTAAATACAGCAAAAGATTTTTTAGATATAATAATTTTTATACATTACGGTGCATTTTTGTAATGTGTGTTGTCTTTACTAATCTGAACTGAAACTGTAAATTGTAACAATTTTTACCCTTAAATTCCTGCAATGGTGTGATATAATTAATAAACAGATCATATTCACCTTTGGATGGTTTGCGTTTAAAGGAGATCTTCCTTCGGCTCTTGGTCTCCTCTCCGTCTGAATCACTGGCTGGTGAATAAGTGGCCTAAACAAACAATAATAATAATGATGATTTAATTTAGTCTATTTAGTGTGGTTAATTTCTAGCTGTTGATGGGAAGAACCTTTGAACTGTCATCCCGCAGGTTAAAGGTCAGCTCCAGATTGGTGAGGAAATAGTCAGCGAACTCTGGATACATGTCCAAAACCTCCAGGAGCTCCTCTCTCTGGATGGTGTGCAGGTCACAGTAGCTGAGCGCTCGCACATCTGCGTTGGACTTCCCGGGCTTCGCATACAGGTGGATCATCTCGCCGAATATGTCATTCGTACCTGGAGAAACAAAAGACACATTCAGGTTTGGCATATCATAAGTCTGCATGGTATTTTTGGACAAATGTTGGATTATCTGGACAAGTGCTGTGACAGAGATCTGTCTGTGTGCATGTGGTAGCATGCATCTGCGCTGGATTTCAGATGTTGATTGTGTCTGTATAAGCGTGTCTGTGCAAGCGGTGTCAGTTTAGGTCAGAATCTGTGCATGCGGATTATCTCCGCAGAGATTATGAATCAGATGATGTCAGGTATAGTATATGCTCTTATTAAATAACAAATGATTGTTCCCTTGCTTTTGTTTAAAGGCCTCATCGTCGGGGTTTCTGTTGGGCTTAAGGTCCGAAAACGTCTTAAGTTGCATGTTCACAAATCAAGGCCATAAAAAGGTTAGAGCCAAAAATCTTGAATTTATAAAATAATGGCATTAAATGTTGCATGCAGTTCAAAAAATGAATATAATTTTTTGTATCTTCGTCTCGTATTCGAGTATAAATATCTACATTTCCTTAAAGCAAGATACATTTATTTGAGATGCAAAATCAAGATTTTAAGTAATGTTTTCTGAGAAATTGAAAACCAAAACCATACATAAACAATTTTAGTACTAGAAATAAACAACAAACTGAAATGAAACAGAAAAACTACTATATTCAACGAGTTAAACATGGGTAAAAAGTACACACAAACACACACACACACACACACACATATATGTATATATACAAAACTACTAAAACGGACAATAACATAAAACTTTACAATTTGATTAAAACTAAAATAAAATAACTAATTTAAAATATTAATAAAAACTGCAACAGTTTTTGAGTGAAACTTTTTATCCCTTAACTGATCTTAAAGTCTTACATTTTCTTTCATAAAGCTTGGAGAAACCCTGAGAATACGGGATTTGACATGTTTTTGTGATTTAAGATGGTTTAAGTCGATCATGAAAGCCTGTATAGTTTCCTTAAATGTTATTTTTAGGAAACTGAAAAGAATAAAGAATAAAGCCTGACTGTAAAATTTTCAAAGGTGTCACTGTTATATTTGCCAACTGAATTCGATTCTTCTTTCCTCTGTTTGCATCCCGCATAGTGGTTAGTCTCGTCTTCTTTGCATATATTTAATAATTTATGCCTTTACTGTATTGATTATTGTGTGCATCTGAAAACAGGACATGTGTTGAGTGACATGACAGATGTGATGCAGCATATCATTGCTGCAGAACCAAAGAAATTTAGTAAACAATGAAGAACCTAACCGCACACAACTGTCTGTGGTATGTAATATATATATATATATATATGATAAGGCTGCATATATTTAATAAACTTCTGCTTATTGTCAGAGTTGTGCTTGTAAACTGTCAGGCTACTTCATATTTTGGTGAAAACTTTCATTCATGATCCTTTGATGAAAAGATACTTTTGTAACATAAATGTTTTCACTGTCACTCTTAATTAATTTAATGCATCATTGCTGAATAAAAGTATGAATTTCTTAGCTTAAAAAATCTTACTGACGCCAAAATTTTGAATAAAAAGTATATAAATATATATATATATATATAATATTAATTATAATACTACAAATAATACACACACATGGAATATTCTTGCTCGAGAATTTTGATTAAAGTGTCACTTTTCTCCTTATAAATGACTATTTTAATCAATATGTCTCATAACTTTGAATGCTCCTCTGGTTTCAGTTGTGTTTTTGTTTATTTTGGTGACGTATAAATAAAGTCTTCCCATCTGCCTGCACTTGAGTCTTCGCCTCTTGCGATCTGTGACACTACGTCCTTAATAACAATGGATGAAAAGTTTAGAGCCCTACTGATGATTAAGTCTAGAGTGTGTCCACCTTTGTGTGTGGGTCCATACTGAATCTACAGGTAAAAAAAAGCCTCAAGTCCAAATATTCATTTATCACCAATTAACTGTTTGACAAACACTTCCTGCTTGTCCAGATCTGAATTAAAAAAAAAACCTCAAACATGCTCCGAAGTGCCGATCTGAATCAACCGAGTCGCGAACAGGCTCCGAAGTCCCGATCTGAATCAACCGAGTCGTGAACAGGCTCCGAAGTGCCGATCTGAATCAACCGAGTCGCGAACAGGCTCCGAAGTGCCGATCTGAATCAAACGAGTCGCGAACATGCTCCGAAGTGCCGATCTGAATCAACCGAGTCGCGAACATGCTCCGAAGTGCCGATCTGAATCAACCGAGTCGCGAACATGCTCCGAAGTGCCGATCTGAATCAACCGAGTCGCGAACAGGCTCCGAAGTCCCGATCTGAATCAAACGAGTCGCGAACAGGCTCCGAAGTGCCGATCTGAATCAACCGAGTCGCGAACAGGCTCCGAAGTGCCGATCTGAATCAAACGAGTCGCGAACATGCTCCGAAGTGCCGATCTGAATCAACCGAGTCGCGAACAGGCTCCGAAGTGCCGATCTGAATCAACCAAGTCGCGAACAAGCTCCGAAGTGCCGATCTGATTCAACAGAGTCGCGAACAGGCTCCGAATTGCCGATCTGGAAACCTCGATCAAAGAATGTAAAAAATAACTCTATTTCTCTAATAACTCTAATAACTCTACAACTCTATGAAACAATCAGATCACGTATCTAAAAATAAATCGCTATAGTAAAAGAGTGAGTGAAGGAGTAGAGGAGTGAAGTTTCCTACCGTTCTGCTGTGTTTGGTCCTCACTCGCGTCTGACGCTCCGCGGCGCGTCTCCGCCCCTCACACGCGCGTTTACAGCGCTAAATTAATCATCTTTGCTAATTATTATACATTTACTTCATTGTCAGCTTCAGGTACTTCATTTATTATTGTTCAATGAACTGTTTGAAACAAAAAAAGGTTGTATTTCAGTAATAATTCTAAATTATCAAAATAAAATATATAAAATAATGGTTTCTATTTTAATATCCTTTAAAATATAATCTATTTCTGTGATGTGCAGCTGTATTTTCAGCATCATTCCTCCAGTCTTCAGTGTCACATGATCTTTAGAAATCATGAAAATATGATGATTTATTATTAGAACTATTAATAGTTGTGCTATCAAATATTATTTTGGAATCTGCTATACTTTTTTCAGGATTCTTCGATGTATAATTTAATTACATTTTTATTATTAGAATTATCAACAGTTTTGCTGCTAAATATTATTTTGGAATCTGTGATACTTTTTTCAGGATTCTTTGATGAATAAAAAGTTAAGATTAAATAAATAAACTTGATTAAAAGTACAGATACGTAAAATAAAATATTACTCCAGTAAGAGTAAAAGTACTCCTTTTTCAATTTTACTCAAGTGAAAGTACAAAAGTACTCGTTTTTTTATGTACTTAAGTAAAAAAAAAGTAAAAAAGTACTGAAAGATAGATGTTTGCAATTTTATATAGGCTAATTTAATTTTATATTAGCACATTTTTTTAATATAATCCTACTGCTCAAAATACCTGGGATTTTTTCCAAAATAACCACTATATGGAGTCAAGATATATTTTTCTTGTTGATATGGACTACGTTGACGAGAATAATGTTCACTGTGAAGCTTACACTGTGATGTACCTGAGAGAAAACAGAGATGATCTGATTTTCACCAGTAAGAAAAAAGTATTTTAAAGTTTGTGGTTTTATAGAACATCACAGTTATATATGACATGATAATAAGGCCTGAAGTTAGGAAGAACATTTTAAGGAAAATATAATTATATTTTCATAATGATTTTTTTCCTTCTCCAAACCTTGTCTGTGGTGTAAAAACACCCCTGGGTGCATCTCTTCCCCTCTATGATAATTACTGTAGTTACCATGTTCTGAACACCACATCCTTTCTTTTCTCCCCAGATGTAATATATATATATATATATAGGTGGTTGAATAAAAATATTTGGACATTATTTATAAAAATTACCTCAAGTTAGCACCAGCAAGCTTGTTAGCTAGACATTTAGCATCAGCTACAATATTTACTTATTTTCAGTATGGTTATGAATAAACATTCATGTCTGTCTAACCTTACTCGTCTAGTTAATCCAAACAATATAACGTTACTGTTGATAAACAATTTAAAAACAGACGTCATGGTAGCATATTATTAAAACTGTTAATATTACGGCAGCGGGGAATTTGGACATGCATGAGTTATTTTAATTAATCTGTGTTAGTTTAAGGTTATTTTATTTTATTAGCAAAAGCAGGAGTATTTTTTCCCTAGTCATCATCTATTATAAAATGGCAAAAACGTCACCACAGTTCTCCACCAAAGTTCACTCAAGTTATAGTTTATCTAAAAAATCATCGGGCTCTGAGTTGGACCTCTAAATGTCAGGCCCTCGGAGCGATTGTGCTTGAAATAAGCTGCAGGTGACATTCAACTCAATCGGCTAAAACGCCTGACACAGCTGTTCACGAGGGATCACCTCACCATGAAGAAGCAGACACAAAGCACTCTGGGGAGAGGAGAGATGAGAAGCACTTTCTTTTTTTAATGGATCCCGAGAACATCATTAAACACGCGTTCAGGGTTCAACGTCAGTTCGACAGCATTTCAGCATAAATAGTCACTTTGTGAGGTTTGAGAACTTGTTCCCCGTGGCCTTCTGCGCCGTTCTTTGTTTTGACCCTATTATGTCACCGGATCAACCGGCAAATATTCATCAGGGGAAAAAAACAGTGCTTTTAAACGGCGCTGGAGCTCAGAAACACCTGTCAGACACACACCGCTCTCTCTGACACGAACTGCTCGTGTTAAGCTTGTAAGGCTTTCACACAAACTAATGACTGCAAGATTGTGTTCGGAACAAAATACTACCCTACTATTACTATAACAAAATACTATTCCTCCCTCTAAAACACTCGGCAAACATCCATCAGAGGAAACAAAGAGCACAGTGAGAGTAATAGGCTAATGAAAGATATTATACAAGGTTTAAAAATAGTCCACCTCTGATTAAAATAGTCATTTATAAGTGAAAAAGTGATTCCTTAATTAAATATGTAAGGCAGGGATATTCAATTCATGTTATAAGAGATCTACTCTCTGAATCTGAATACACACACACACACACACACACACACACACACACACACACACAGTTTAGCAAGGATTCATTAAATTAATAAAAAGTTTCAGTAAAGACAATTATAATGTTACAAAAATGTTCTGCTTTAAATAAATGCTGTTCTTTTGATCTTTGTGCTTATCAAAGAATCCTGAATCTTTTTTTTTTTTTTTGTAGCATGAATAACAACAAACATAAGGGACTTTAAGGGTTTTTTATTTTTATTTTCCGTTTTCATTTTAATGTTAAAATGTTTTTTTGTGTGTCTGTATTTTTTTGTATAATTTTTATATATGGCTAGTTATAGTTTTATTCTATTCAAATCTATCTATCTATCTATCTATCTATCTATCTATCTATCTATCTATCTATCTATCTATCTATCTATCTATCTATCTATCTATCTATCTATCTATCATTCTACTGTATCTATCTATCCATCCATCCTTCCGTCCGTCCGTCCGTCTGTCTATCTATCAATGTTATATATTACATTTATTTTAATGTTGTAATTTAATTTGATTTGTTCATTTTGCTTGATTCAGAGCCACTTTGCTTTTTTATCAAGTAAGCAATATTTATTTCTCTTTCTCTTTCAACTATAAATATTTGGTGTCCAATTATTTATCTCAAGCCTTCTCTTGCATTGCTTTTAATGTCTTTTTCCTTCAGTGTTTCGTTTAGAAGGAGCGCATGCTCTCGTACCCAGAATGGCCACCACTATGTCATCCTTGAGGATCTCGATGGATCCTCGAGACAGGAAGTAGAGCGCGGTGAGGACGTCCCCGCAGTGCACCAGCGTATCTCCAGGAGGAGCATGGGTGGTTTTGAAGCGCATGGCGAGAGCGCGCAGACATCCTTGAGTTGCACCTCTGAAAGCCTTGCATCCCTGAAGGAGACTTTGGTTCAGATGGAGACAAATATCTGCCTGTAAACACTCAGGAAAGCCCTTTAAGACCTGCAGAGAGATGCGAGAATGAAGGTGAAAAACACTGTACATCAGTGCAGACACTATCTACATCAACACACTGTTATTCTGTAATGTTATAGGCTCTGTTCGGAAACAGAGAGAGATGCCTTACTGTTTATAGCATTGAAACTGATTTCAGTATACTGTTGTCTGGTGCTAACGATTAAGTACTCTTATTATAAATATTAAGTACAGTTTTTGACGTGCACTACTGTGCTTAAGTTTGGGTCAGTAAGATTCTTTTAATGTTTCAGAAAGATGCCTCTTTCTGCTCACCAAGGGTACATTTATTTGATCAAAAATACAGTAAAAATTGTTTGTGGTTCAGTAGGCATGTGTACTGAACAAATACAGTATTATTTTAACCACTGAGCAGAACTTAATTGGAAACTTCTTGTTTGGAAATTGGAAATGTTTTATTTTTTGTTAGTTTTGATAAGAAACAAAGTCTAGTCTTTAAAAATAGTGTCTATTTTTTCAGGATTTTCTGCTCAAGAAACTTTTCTGATTATTGTCAATGTTGAAGACAGTTGTGCTGCTACTGTGATACATTTTATTTTTCAGCAATAGAAAGTTCAAAAGTACAGCTTTTATTTGAAGCAGATTTTTTTTTTTAACCCAATTTTTTATTAGTTTATGAAGACTTTTTTTTGGATGGACTTTTTCACTCAGCATTTTGCAATGCTTTATGGCCTTGGAAACATCACGCTGCCTTCAAATTTGGCCAGAAGAAGAGGCGTCTGTCTTTTTGAACAGCCTTTGTGTCTGAAGTGCTTTTATGATGCTTTAAAAGTGACAATTCACTCAGTTCTGGAACAGAGCCTTGTGTTGAGAGTGTTTTTCCACTGCTAATGAAATTGTTTTGCATTATGATGTTTCTGCCAATGTGTTCATCCAGTTAAAGTGGCAGGAGAGAGACTTTAAACTACACAGACTAATGTTCCAAGTGCCAATTACTGTGCTCATATAAGCGGTGCAATCATCAATTAAAAGAGTTGAAATAATGAGGGCTCAATAATGGCAAACAGAGAAGATTCAGTTTCTTACTAACAGCAGACTTGCTAATCTCCAATTCTCTCCTAACTCAGATTGGCTACTGTGCTTGAATTATACAACAATTTGATCATTTTCATGCACTGTAAACCCCGACAAGTTAACTTAACTCAAATCGTTTGAGTAAACAGATTGCCTTGATTTAAACCCTGTAAGTTTTAAAACTTTGCATTCAAGTAATTAAGTGATTAACTAAGTGCTGATTGAGAATTAGTGATGAACAGCTGCTGTTAACAAACAGAATCACTGAAGAAAAGAGAAACACAAGAACTACTACAACTGACTTCAGACACAGACTTAGATGAAATCAACTGAAATAAAATACATGAAATCTCTCAAGATCTGATTAAACAACCCCACAAACAGCATCACCAGCTCCACTTATTAATAACCAGACTGACTTTATTTCTGTCAGACGTCTACAGAAGATCTTATTGAGAATTAACTAAGGTTTAGATGTTGATTTATTGTTTCATTTGAAGTAACCATGTTAGAGATCAGTGTTTGCTTTAGTTGGGCTCTTGACCCTTGATTTCTGTCTTAGTCTTTTCTCTGGCTGTTATAACTGTGTGTTTCTAAAACACATTTGTTGTAACTCAAAAGCCCAGAAGAAATGCCATCAGATCTTAACCTGTACTTAGGTGTAGGTTGTTATACTTTATATTGGTGATAAGCATCAATTATTGATTCATAAGAAGTTTAATTTCTGATGAAATAAGTGTTATGTAATTTGATTGATTACAGTAAAAGTGATCCTAAGACCCAGTGGTTCTGTAATAAACAGTTAATACAAAGACTTTCCAAACAGTGTGGACTTCTATGGTGTCAATTAGTCACACACAGACATCAATAATCAGAATATGAACCTCAACAATGGTGACCATAAAAAAAAAAATCCTGCAGAGCATGCTGGGCGCCATGGATGAGTTTTGTTCTACAATAGTACCCAGCATGCATTGCAGCATGTTTTTTTGTCACCATTGTAGAGGTTCATATTCTGATTATTGATCTCTGTGTTTGACCAGTTACTTGCATAGAAGACAAAAGTATGTGTACAAAATGTTTATGAAGTTATTTTAAGATTAATTGAATATTACAGAATCACTGGCTCTTAGTTTCATTTTTACTAGGTCCACTTCTAATTACACATCAGAGATTAGACTCCACATGGATCAATAACTGTGAATAATAATGAATAATTACCATCACCTTTATAAAGTATAACAACCTACACCTAGGTACAGATTAACAACTGATGGCATTTCTTCTGGGCTTTTGAGTTACAACAAATGTGTTTTAGAAACACACGGTTATAACAGCCAGAGAAAAGACTAAGACAGAAATCAAGGGTCAAGAGCCCAACTAAAGCAAACACTGATCTCTAACATGGTTACTTCAAATGAAACAAATCAACATCTAAACCTTAGTTCATTCTCAATAAGATCTTCTGTAGACGTCTGACAGAAATAAAGTCAGTCTGGTTATTAATAAGTGGAGCTGGTGATGCTGCAGCATCAAACAAACATGTTTGTGGGGTTGTTTAATCAGATCTTGAGAGATTTCATGTATTTTATTTCAGTTGATTTCATCTAAGTCTGTGTCTGAAGTCAGTTGTAGTAGTTCTTGTGTTTCTCTTTTCTTCAGTGATTCTGTTTGTTAACAGCAGCTGTTCATCACTAATTCTCAATCAGCACTTAGTTAATCACTTAATTATTTAAATGCAATGTACATCTTTCAGTGAACTCAACTGAATTAAGTAAAGAGTACTCATAACTGTTAGTTTTTTCAACTTAAATGGTTTAAGGCAATCAGTTTCCTCAAACGGTTTGAGTTAAGTTAACTTGTCAGGTTTGAGTAAGGCTGTGTCTGAAGTCAGCTGTTGTTCCTTTCTCTCTTTTCTTCAGTAATTATGTTTGTTAACAGCAGGTGTTCATCACTAAAGCTCAGTTAATCACTTAATCACTTAATTGCAATGTATATCTTCTTTCAGTGAACTCAACTGAATTAAGTTCGGAGTACTCATAACTGTTAGTTTTTTCAACTTAAATGGTTTAAGGCAATCGGTTTCCTCAAACGGTTTGAGTTAACATTACTTAAGGATATCTGTTTACTCAAACCGTTTGAGTTAAGTTTACTTGTCAGGTATTACAGTCAAGGCAATCAGTTTACTCAAACGATTTGAGTTGAGTTAACTTGTCGGGTTTTACAGTGTGCACTTTTTATTTGAAAAAGTGTTTTCTGTGTTTTCTGAACACTGATTAGACAGTATCATGAGAATAAGTAGTAGGACATAAATCAATTTTGAAGAACTTATTATTTGATTTGATTTGATTTCTTGTGCTTTGTTTTACATTTTTATTTGATTTCTTAAAGACGATATCACGAGAATAAATGCTAAGATATACATAAAATATCATCAAAAAATACATTAAAAAATAAAATAAAATAAGTTATATTGCCCTACTCTATTTATATATATTTTTTACATTTATTTATTGAAATTATAATGATTTTGATGCACATTTTATTTGATTATTTATTATTATTTTGGTTTCTTAAAGACATAATTACAAAAATTAATTTTATAAATACCTGTATGTATAAATTTATTAAAAAATATATATTTGGAAATTTTGATTACTTTGATGCACATTTTATTTGGTCATTATTTTGATTTTTTTTTTTTTTTTTTGGTTTCACAATATAATTGGAATAAATTAGATATTCATCAAATATCACCAAAAGGCATCTTTTTTATTTTTTTTGGAAATTGTGATACATTTTTACTTTTATTTTCCCTTTCATCATAAATAAAAAAGATTTGCATGAAATATCATCAAAAGTAAAAAAGAAAATGATAATAATAATAATAAAAAAAGATCAAATAAGTTATATTTCTCAGCCAGAAACATTTTTTGGAAACAAGCATTTTCTGCTAAGAGACCTTGAAGAAGAGTGTTAAAGATGCACTTTGTAACTGAGGTGAGCAGAGGGAGGCTGATGTGTATGAAAGAGTCTCTAAAGACATGAATGAAGATGAGTCCTGACTGTATATAAATACCTCCTGCTCTTCCCAGGGCGACGAGGTCATTCCATTTCATATGTGACAGACATGGAGAGAGAAAGAAAGGTGTTGCTTTCAGTACAAACACTTACATATTTACACTGATGTGATGCCATGTGCAAACAGCATTTCACAGATCACTGCGAGGAATAGTTCAGCCAAAAATGTGGATAAAAACTTTGAATTTGGGTCATTTTCCTGATGCAATATTATCATATTGCTTCAGGAGATATGAAATACAGTGCATTCTTTGTATACAGTGTTATATTGGCATCATAAAGATACTATTGGATTAGTTAATATTTTGCAATTTTTTGTTTGTTTATATAAATAGTTCATTATTATTTAATTTGAGATTTTATTGGGTTTAGTTATTTTAATGCACAAATAAAAATGAGAAATATTGCATTTGCAACAAGATTAAAGTTTTTTTTTTTTAAATACATTTTATTTCAGATAAAATAACAGCATGTGGGTTTACATCCATATTAAAGAAAGTAAATAATTAATGAAAATGACTGAATTTCTCCAATAAACGTGACTTAGCACTGGGATTCCCAAACTTATATGTCAGCCGACCCCTTGAATCTGACATGGTGCTAAAAAAAAATAAAGAAAAAATAAAAACTTTTTTTTAGGTAATATTTCAATAGTTTAACAACACATTAACGTTTTGTTGGTCAGTGGTCTAATGTACAGTAAGTAAACAAATAAAATATTTAATCTTTATTATAAAAGTAAGATTATTTTGATTTTGATTACATGTATTTGTAACATATATTCAATGTTACATTTTTATAATTTAGTTTGCTTTTCAAAACCCTTTTTTTGTTCTTGTTTTATGATGTCTTAAATGACCTTATGCCTTAAAACATCACTGACTGATCCCATCTTAGTGAATGATCAATTCACATCAGATAAAGATCTGAAAATAAGATGGTTGAATAACTAGACGCACCATGTTCATGTCGATGCCGTTGGTGTAGGTCCACGAGTGCTGGAAATACTCCTCCAGTCTCTGTCTGAGCGGGTTTGGGATCTGGTGGAATCGGATGAACTCTTTCACACGGAGCATCTGCATGTGGTACCGTGCCGTTCCCGAATACAGCCTCTGGATGATGGCAGAAACATTCCCAAAAATGCTGGCGTACATCAAAGCTGGAGAGGACAGGACAGAGGTACACAGATGAAAGCTATTGCCAGGCAGTGCTTTAAGTGGCCCAAAAGAGGTGCCGGTACCCTATTATAGCAAAAAAATATATATATTTTCTTTTTTTTTTTTTTTGATGATTCCCCTCATCCCCTGAGGTAAGAACAACTATATTGAAGGGCTTTTATATACAGCAGTCAACAGGCAACCTTAATAATTAATCCTTTTATTAGTTTGTGTATTTCCTTGAGCTAGAAAGAACAACTGAACATAAATAAAATGTGCAAAAGGATTTTGAAAAAAATACCCTTAGAAAGAGCTACTGCATTACTGCATTCAAACTCCCGAACGGACTCAAATGATTCGCGAACCAGCTCCGAACTCCCAAACTGACTCAAATGACCACATTGCTAAAACTGTCCAATCCTGCAGATTTGCTTTATTCAACATCAAGAAGATCAAGTCCTTTCTTTCGGAACATGCTGCACAACTCCTTGTTCAAGCTCTTGTTCTGTCCAGGCTGGACTATTGCAATGCTCTCTTGGCAGGTCTTCCAGCCAATTCTATCAAACCTTTACAATTAATTCAGAACGCAGCAGCAAGATTAATTTTTCATGAGCCAAAAAGAATACATGTCACACCTCTGTTTATCAATTTGCACTGGCTTCCAATAGCTGCTCTCATAAAATTCAAGGCATTGATGTTTGCCTACAAAACTACTACTGGCTCTGCACCCATTTACCTAAATTCGTTACTTCAGACTTATGTGCCTCTAGAAGCTTGCGTTCTGCAAGTGAACATCGCTTGATTGTGCCATCCCAAAGAAACACAAAGTCACTTTTACGGATTTTTAAATTAAATGTTCCCTTCTGGAGGAATGACCTCCCCAACTCAATACAAGCCGCTGAGTCCTTAGCCATCTTCAAGAATCGGCTTAAAACACATCTCTTCCATCTTTATTTGACCCTTTAACTTTAACACTTACTATTCTAATTCTATTCTTTAAAAAATCTAACTACCTTTGTAATCTTTTTGTATTCTATTTTCTTTTCATTTATTATGCAATTGTGTATGTGTGTGTGTATGTGTAAAGACCTCTAACTAGCTTGCTCTATTCTTTTATTTTTTATTCTATCTGTTTTCTTTTTATTTATGATATTAGTTAAAATCCCATGCTACGTTTACTGTGTTAACCCAACTGAGACTTGTTATAGCACTTATATCATTGCTCTTTTTGTTGTTTTTTATTGCTTCCACTGTCTTCATCTGTAAGTCGCTTTGGATACTGATACAAATGATTCGCGATCCACAAACTGACTCAAATGATTCGCGAACCCGCTTTGAACTCCCGAACTGATTCAAATGATTTGCGAACCCTATACGAACTCTCGAATTGATTCAAATGATCCGCGAAGCCGCTCCGAACTCCCGAATTGATTCAAATGATTTGCGATCCCCAAACTGACTCAAATGATTCGTGAACCCGCTCCGAACTCTCGAATTGATTCAAATGATCCGCAAAGCAGCTCCGAAAATACTTAATTTTATATATTTTTTTCTATTATTCACAATAAACTATCTTATTAAATATTTTAGTGTCTTACGCTTTTTCAGTTATATTGATCCATAAACGGTAGAAATGTAAATAAAAATTAATAGTGTATAAAATAATAAATTAGTCTATTTTTAATAAGTCCAAACGGTTATTTATTTACTTATTCAAAACTGACTGTCTAATTAAATAGTTTTGTGCTTTATGCTTTAATAGTTTGTGAATAAAATGCTTTTTTTTTTTAAATAAAATGTATTAATTAGATTAAAAATGGATGTTAATTTAATTTAATTTATCTATTTACTTAACTGCATGCTAGCCTGTCAGCCAATAGGATTTAGTTATATCACAACACTGAGACATGATTGGCTACTTGCAATTGCTAGTCAAAGGCAGATGATATTAATATTTTATCAATATTGATTAATATTTCGTTAATATTTTCATTGGTAGTTTTACAGTTAATATATATTTTTGTCAGCATTTAAAAGTACACCAGCTGGACTAAAGATCAACAGACATGGATTAAAGATGATGTAATGCAGTCTTTGAATGGAAAAGACAATAAACATATTGATACACAGCATTGTTTCCAAGTATTAGAATCCATCTGGTAGATTGAAACAGAGATTAAGTATATCAGGATGAATAGTTTTACAGATGCCTGGGTCATTTCAGATTCACTGCAGTCATCTCAGGACATGCACTTCAACTGGATTTTACTCATAAATTGAAACTTTACACAATTTAACTTGTGAAGTTATGCTTCAGTATACTACCATTCAAAAGTTTGGAGATTGTTATGTTTTCTAAAAGAAGTCAACAAAGATGTATTTTATTTGTATTAAAAATAGAGTAAAAACAGACATATATAAAATATTATTACAATTTAAAATAACTGTTTTCTATTGTAATATGTATTTAACATGTATGATGCTCACCTGAATTTTCAGCATCATTACTCCAGTCTTCAGTGATCTTTTAGAAATCATTCTAATATGCTGATATGATGCTCAAGAAAGATTTTTGATTATAATTATCAATGTTGAAAAAAATTCAATTTTTCAGGATTCTCTGATGGAAAACAAGTTCAAAAGAACAGCATTTATTTAAAATAGTAATCTTTTTGTAACTTAATAAAAAAATGTGTTCACTCTCTCTTTTGATCAATTTAATGCTTTCTTTTTGGATGGTAGTGTATGTATTGCATTTATTACACAACATCATGCTTTTATTTTTTATATATTGCCATTTTCACCCAAACATTACACTTCTGTCATTATTTACTCACTATAATGTTGTTGTTTTTTTGAATGGAAATGTTCTCTTTTTATGTTTCTTATGAAAAATAACAATATATTGGTTTGGGACATCATGAGAATGAGTAAATAATGATGACAGAACTGTCAGTTTTGGAACGATTGATTCCTTTAAGCTATTTGTGTACATACACTACATGTTTTTCAGACTTACATCCGATGAGCATGACGCAGATGGAGAAGATCTTCTCCGAGTTGGTGTTCGGCGACACGTTTCCAAAGCCCACGCTGGTCAGCGAGCTGAACGTGAAGTACAGCGCGGTCACGTATTTATCCTTTATGGATGGCCCAGAGCAGTGCTCACTAGAGTTGCATCTCTTCCCAAGGGACACCTCGAGATTGTCGAGCCAGCCGATCTTATGCTCCAGGTACGGTTTCTCTACGTTTCCAATGGCGTACCAGATGCAGGCCAGCCAATGGGCAATCAGAGCAAATATGCACATGAGCAGCATCAGAACCGCTGCGCCATATTCAGAGTAACGGTCTAGTTTCCTGGCAACACGAACCAGTCGGAGGAGCCGCGCCGTCTTCAACAGGCCAATCAGAGTGGTCGTCTTGGGAAAGAGAGAAGGTGTGTATTAGTTGCATTGAGAGCAGATTGGATTTTACCAAGAATGACTGGCTAATACTCATTCAACTCATTCAGGCTGAGTTTGGTTCTCTGTTGCTCATTCACAGACTTCAAAACCTAGTGAACTGCACTTAAAGACCCAAAACAAAGGCTGTCCCAGAATTTAGGTGCAACTCAATCAAATCTGCATAAAACGACCCAAACCTCTAATAAGCGGGGGTGGGGGGGGGGGGTGATTAGTACACACACACACAAAAAAAAGGATATCACAACTTGCATTTGTTTTCATCTCACAATTCTGACTTTTTTAACTTGCAATTGCATGTTGTAAGTTATCCGTCAAATTTGATTTGATTTGAGTTTATATCTTGCAGTTCGGACTTTATTTGTCAAAATTGCGACTTTGCCTCGCAGTTGAGAGTTTATATCTCACAATTATGACTTTTTGACTCGCAATTGCGAGTTTGTATTATGCAATTCTGAGGAAGAAAAATTGTGAGATAAAATGTAAAAGTGCAATAGAAAGATGATGTTTGGACAACTATCTTACATTAAAATTGACTAAGAGAGAAAAAAATTAATCCAGAATGACAAACAAAATAGAAATATCAATGATCAATAAAGCTGTTTAATACAATGACAAAATATGAAAACAGTTTCAACAAATTAAAAAAACAACAACAACTGGCTAGTTTATATATATAAAAAGTAATTACTGATTACTGACAGTGGAAATGTAAATAAAAATGCAAAGTACATTACACAAAATAAATAAATAGGTCAGTTTTGAATCAGATTTCAAATGAATTTTTTGATGACTATTTTGCCTTTTTGCACTGCATTATGGGATGTTTTTTTTCTACAAAGGATAAATGCAGTTTTTTTTTATTTGACATCTGTTTACTGCAAACAAAAATGAATATACTTTGTATAATTTATATAACACAGAGAATTGCTACCTACAAAGAGTGTTCCAAATCAGTCACTCCGTTTCAGGTTCCATTCAAACTACTACCTATTCAGCTCTCTAGGTCCTGGAACACAGCCATGGTCTTTTATACCTTTAAATATCCATAGTTAAGTGTATCAGAAGAGCCGGGACACATTGTGTCCTAATATACCCAAAGCTCAGATCTGTCATGTCTGTGCGTGACTGCCACATTAATTAATATTTTGATAGTTGTACTTAATTTTAGCCCATTACACACGGCTGTGCCTGCTAACACCAGAGATCCATCTCATCAAAATTTCGCACCGCGAGGATAAAATAAACACCAGAAATGTGAGACACGGCTAATGAGTTTTAGCATACTGTATCTCGCCCAGCTCTCACACTACCAAACTGAAGAGAAAAGAGATAAATCCTCATTTGCAGGTGAAATCAGTTCACTATATGAAGACAAGGTCCCTGCGAGCTGACAGCGGGCACTATCTCATTCGAAACGACTCTTCAACATCTTACTTCGTCCCCTGGTGGGAGACCATTTGTTTGGCTGGCAATTATTCAGTGGCCTCACAAAGAGAGGTTGGGACCCGCGCTGGGTATTTTTAGAATATGTCTTAATAGATGTGTCTGACAGCAATGCTTAGCATGCATACTAGCGCTGACAGCGTGTTAGCGAGCTAGCATGTGGAGCAAAGCACGTGGCTTTTTTGAGTGCAGACACAGGCCCTGCTGCATCTGTCATGAACAGCCCATTAAAAACTGATTAGCAGCGAATCACGCTTTTGAGTTATAGCTGGACATTGTGAGGATGGACACTCAATTATACTGATGGTTCATTAAGCTTGACCTCACATGAATGGCCTATACTTTAAATTACAGCTTTTGAGTAGATGAGAAAAGTGTGAACACAAAATTTTATTGGTAATAAATAAATATTGGTTGACAAAGCCTTGTCTGCAAGTTTAAGATGAGTTTAAAAGCTTGAGAAGCCTGTATTTATAATACATTATAAAGCTGTTCTTAAGGCATTATAATAAATGCATAATGCATTATAAAAACCTTATAATATGTTGTATCATCATAGTTTTAGTTGCTATGTTGCTAGTATTTTTCTAACATTAGCATATTGCTAACCTGAGTTACCATTTTTTATTATGTTTCTAGCTTGTTTCTATAATGAATTAGAATTTTGGTAGCATGTTTCTAACAGATTGCTAGCATGCATGTTTTTAGCATTTTTAGCATCTTGCTAACATGTTATATCACGCCATCATAATTTTTAATCAAAAACACACTCTGCTGACGGTGTATACTGTCTGACAGTAAAAGTGTGAGGCTATATAAGTGATGATTATTACAGATGTCATAAAAGCCTGTGGAATATGATTCAAGTGCTTGATTCAAGCTGTGGTCATCGCCAGTGTGGTCAAGCCATTCATCTGAGTGCTGTAAATGAGATGCATCATGTAGCCACCTGCCATCTGTCTAACACACACACACACACGCACACACACACACACACACACACATACACACATATCACATTCTGACCACTGACCACAGATCAAATCCAACTGTCTGACCGCAGAGGGCTGCATTTGTGTAATGCAGAATGTCAGATCCATAATAAAGACAAAGCCTTTTAGTGCTCTCTCTCTCTCTCTCTCTCTCTCTCTCTCTCTCTCTCTCTCTCTCTCTCTCTATATATATATATATATATATATATATATATATATATATTTATATATTTTTCTCAGTCTTTTTATTTAACCTGATATACAGTTTATGCATCATACATAAGTTTGGGTCAGTGAGATGCTGTTTTTTTAAAGATATATTGCTTTTATTCAGCAAGGATGCATTAAATTTATCAAAAGTGACACTGAAGATATTTATATAACTACAAATGATTTCTATTTCAAATAAAAACTGTTCTTTTGCATTTTCTAATCAAAGAATAATGAAAAAATTCCACATAAATATATCAGCTCAACTGTTTTCAAAATTCATAATAATCAGAAATGTTTGTTGAGCAGTAAATCAGTATATTAGAATGATTTCTGAAGATCATGTGACACTGAAGACTGAAGTAAAGTTATTTTAAGGTGTAATAATATATAACAAACGCGGCCCTGGTGAGCATAAGAGACTTCTTTCAAAAAATAAAGAAAAAAATCTTGCTGACCCCAAATTTTATGTCTGAAGTGGACAGGGTAACATCAAATAATTAACAGTATCAGTATTAGAACTTCAACCAAACATTCACTGAAATTCAATTTAATTCAAATTATTGAAAGTAAGAAATAAAAGAAGAAGCTGATAAGTTTGATCCAGTTGAGCGATTCATTTGCATCATAAATTTTAAAAGTTAACAGAGACCTTAGAGTGGAATTGATTTATTTCAACATTTAAGGAAAAACAAATAAGTATATATGGATGTTTATGATTGAGTTTTGTTATTCTAGTAAATATATTAAGATTGATACAGGTACAATTTTATTTTATTTTGCATAGGCAGCATATATATATATATATATATATATATATATATATATATATATATATAATTATTATCTTATCTTTGTTAAACATTTGGAGTCTTGACAACACTGAATTTTTGGTTGTAAAAAATTTGAATTAAAATAATGATTCCTCCGATTGCGAAGAAATCACACTTTTCAGACATGTCAGAGCACACATAAATATCAAGATAATTTAGCTGTATCTCACAGCTCTAGTTGCGACCAGAGACAGATGTGCGAGCGCCTGCAGTAAAACCGAGCGCAGATGCAGCAAGCGTGAGGTTTGCTAACCGGGTGAAGGCTGGAGCTCCACAGCCCTTTTCTGACAAGCGTGTGAATGTGAAACCTCTGGGAAAATATGATCTGAACAAAAGCAATATACTTAGCAAAACCAAGCAGCAAAACCCTTCTATAGTCTAAAAATATACACTGCATGCCATCAAATAATGACCTGCTGACATTTCCAGTAGCTCTTAATCTATAATGCCATTCTTTAATATTTTAAAAGCCGCTGTGTGTGTGTTTCTTGCCCTTAGGTTGTAAATGGCTCAGATGGAGTAGCTGTCACTGGAACAGACCACAGAGCGGGGAAACCATATGCTCCAATGTGCCAAGAGCTCATGATAGGCCATTGACGGACGTGCCCACATAAACAAGCGAGGAATAGAGCCAACCGGCGTGCCAGCGATTCAGCCTGTAAGCTGTTCAAACATCAGTTTTCTCTTTCCTCTCTCTCTCATCATAATCATTGACTCCCATTTGCTTAGCCACTAATCCAAATAAATGGATTCAGAAATGAAGGCCATTCAAAAAAAAAAAGAGAGGGAAAAACAGCATACAGTGTATTCTGATACTCTAATCCCTGATTCACTGAAACAGTTGTGCTTTCTGACCTCTGGAAACACTAGGCCTGATCTGATCTGTATAACGGACAATGTACAGTACAAACAATAATTGAATAAACAGATCATCTAAAAGGTCCTGTGAGATTGTTTTATTCAGGCCCCTGTGTGTTAAAGGAATAGTTTACGCAAAAATGAAAAATTGCTTAGAATGTATGCATCCCCGGGTCATAAGATGTAGATGAGTTTGTTTCTTAATCAGATTAGATTTGAAGAACTCCATCAGTGTCTCAGCAGTGGATGCTGTGCAGTGAATGGGTGCCGTCAGTATGAGAGTCCAAACAGCTGATAAAAACATCAGAATAATCCAGAAGTAATCCACACCACTCCAGTCCAGGATGGACTTTTTCACTGGAAGAAGTGGATTATGGACGCATAAGTTTAACATTAAAACATCTTGAATATTTTTTTTATTTTTATTTTTTTTTTACAAACATGCAGCTTTTGGCTTCTCAAGACATTAACTGATGGACTGGAGTGATGTGGATTACTTGTGGATTATTGTGATGTTTTTATCAGCTGTTTGGACTCTCATTTTGACGGCACCCATTCACTGCACAGCATCCATTGGTCCAAACTCATCTATAACTTGTATGGCCTGAGGCTGGGAAGATTTTCAGAAAATTTAGATTTTAGGTGAACTGTTGTTTTACCTGTTTACTCCTAAATCTGACACACAAATATTTTTTCTTTCTTCTTTTTTTTATGTTTTCTGGTTGTTTTCTTAAAGTACGTAGCCTAAAGTAATTTTTTTAGTTCCAAATGTTTTTGTATCTCAACTGATGGTTATTGCGTCACCAATGTCATGGATTTGATTTCTAATGAACATGCATAACAACAAAATCCAAGACATATTTAATGCATTGCGAGTTGTTTAGCATAAAATCATCTGTCAAATGCAAGCACTGCCCTTCCAGAGTTTGTAAAAGAGTTGGAAAGATTCATACTTTTGTTCATCAAGGATAAATTAAATGAATCCAAAGTAATAGTAGACATTTCTAAAAGTTTTCTATTTCATATAAATGTTTTTCTTTTGAACTTCCTAAAAATACTGACATGAATGTATCAAGGTTTCTACAAAAATATGAAGCAGCGCAACTGTTTTCAACATTGATAATAAAAGGAAATATTTTTTGAGCAGAAAAATCAGCATATTAGAATGATTTCTAAAGGATCATGTGATACTGAAGACTGGGGTAATGATGCTGAAAATTCAGCTTTGAATCACAGGAATAAATTATATTTTACTATATATTCAAATCGAAAACAGCTATTTTAAAATGCAATAATATTCCACAATATTACCGTTTTTACTGTATTTTTAATTAAATAAATGAAGCCTTGATGAGCAAAAGAGACCTTTTTCATAACCACTAAAAATTCTTACAAACGCCGAGTATAGGCCTAATGCACAAGTGCAAGCATAACTGCAACTTCACTGACAACAGCATAGAGGCCGGTTTGCTCATATCCACTGCAATCTTGTGCCAACATGAAGGAGAACACCACCTGGCGAGTGGTAATTTGAGTTTGAGCTCTCTAGATTAGACCAGCAGCCAAGTGCAGAAGGAAGCAGATTAAGTTCTGGCGTGACTTACATCATCTGATCCTGATCCAAATATGAGCAGGTCGAAGGGAATGGCCGCCACCATGTCTATAAGGAACCAGCCTTTAAAGTAATGGATGGCGATCTTCCCCGGATGGCTCACCACCTCCTCGTTCAAGTTGACGTAAGTGGTGCGAAAGTTTATGAGGATGTCGATGATGAACATGATGTCCACCATTAAGTCCACGAGGTTGAGAGGGCTGCAGGAATAGCCACATTCCCGTCTTTTATGCTCCTCGCTGTCGTTGAGCAGGAAGGCAGCAGAGTAAGGAGTGAGGATGGCGGTGTAAATCACCAGCAGCAGGATGAGCCAGTCCCACACCGCTTTGAACGGGCTGTAGTGCAGGATGGTGAACTTATCCATGCGTGGCGCCTGGAGCATGTATTCTGGAAGCACATCGGCGCCCAGCGACAACACCTGGAACGAGAGAGGAAAGCAAAGACGTGAATATTGCACGGTGCACGATCACAGGTCTGTCCTGATAGAGACTGTCTGGAAAAAACCAGTGGAGAATCACTTCTGCAAATAATTCAGCAACTAATGCAGATGGAATGAAGTTTATTAAGAACAATAACTCCTTTTTATTAGTAAAAAATTGCTAAATATTTATTTGTATTATTATGAACGCCATTGTATCTGGATTCGATTATAAACAGATGCATTATGTGCACAATAATAATTATTATTTGCATAATAATAATAATAATAATAATAATAATAATAATAATAATAATAATAATAATAATAATAATAATAATAATAGCAGCAGAAAGAAGTTGAATATTGTAACATTTTAAACAGATTGTATATAATTTTGCAATTATTGAGTAGTGTAATAGGTATACATTGATAGGTATACATGGATAAAAGGATCTGCTAAATGCATAAATTTAATTTAATTTTAATTTAGTGTATAATTTTCGGCATTCATTCATTCATGCAGTTATAATAATAATAGATAGAAGCACTATTATTTTCTATTATTTAACTATTATTTTCTTTTAATAAAAATGCTGAGTAATGTATAATTTTTTCAATTTAACAGATAAATGTTAAATTATACATTATTAAATTTTAATAAATCAAGTTGTCGAGAAATGAATAAATTAATTCATTCAAACTTCTCCCATGTAAAAATACTACCATGTCAGTAGTACACTTTAAGTTTAATTGTTTAAAAAAATAAAACGGCAAATAAATAAATAAATAATCATAATACTGATTTGTGCATTTTCAAACTGAGATCCGAACATAGCTGGATTATTAAAAATCTCTCCCAATAATAGTTTACATCGCACTAGTTGACAGCGGTCAGTCAGATATCCACAGACCCATCTTCATAATGCTGTATTTGTGACAGTTTCACCACACCACACATATTTCCCTGCAGTTGTCATTTCTTTCTTTCCAGCTGATGCAATATTTCACAGAAAGCACCGGCACAACTGAGTTCTTCACATTTCATAAGCGCAGCGTGTCAGGGAGCCTCAGAGCATGACATAAATATTCATTTCTTTCTGTATAGTTGCACAGCACCAGCCGTCTCTGCTGTCACAAGGGCTCACATTACATATAGCTTTTTGGATTATAAAGTCTAGTTGTCATGCATCTTAGGTTGTTTCTGAAGTTATCAGAGAGCTCTGCTCAAGGACAAAACGCTGCACAACACTTCACTAAATCTCCTTTTCACTGAAATATGAAATATGCTATTCATGTCCTTTACCTTAAAGCTATTCATGAAGTGGAGGCTCACAGCAATGGAATTTACTTTTATATCACTATTTTAGAAATAATGAAAGTAAAAATAACATGGGTAAAAATTATAGATTTTCAGCAAATTATCAGATATATGACCATTCATTTTGTTGTTCTATATTATTTTATAGCATTTTACACTACCTACATTCTTCTTTTTTATTAAATGTTGTATTGGTGAAATTGTGTTAAAATTTTAAATCAATAATATACAATATAATCATATTGTATTATAAAATTCGGATTGCATTATTAAATGTGATTTTATTGTGTTGTATATGCTATCTTGTGTAGTTTTGTTCATGCTTTTGAAGATATTATTATATTGCTAGTTGCAATTGATTACATACTGTAGCCCTGCATCTTGAAAAATAAATCTGCACATTTTATTACCTACCGTGGTTTAATGTAGTTTTTTCAACTTATTTTTTTTAATGTTTATATTATAAATATATTTATATATGATATAAATTTTATGACTATAAATATATACATGTAAAAATATTTTCTGTTTTTTATAATATTTTCTATATACTGTTTGTGTGTGCTTTTATATAAACATAATAAATATGCACAGCACAAACTCATATGTAAACTAAAACTTTTATTATGGATGCGATTAATCGTCAAAATAACGAAACTAATGAAATGTCAAAAATTTGACAAAAATAAGTTAAATACATAACTTAAAATCTGCAAGGAGTGGGAAAACATGTTTAAATATTCCATTTAATGTCAAAGAAACAAAATCAGCCGTTTTCTGTCATGTGGATGCAAGTAAAACACCACAGAAGTAGAAGAAAACATCTGGTTCATGTTTGCCTTTTCTTCTGTCACTTCTGTCAATAATTCTAACCTTGAAATCAAGATTAGGCAAAACATAATGTCTTCAGAATCATTCATACATGTACAAATCTGATAAAGAATAGGTGTAACTTGTAACCGACTCAGATTCAGACAGGAATCCTGCTATTGTGTCGGTTTTTCTACTGATTAAGGGACAATACAAGACTTAAGTCAACTTACAAATGGTTTTCAAAAGTATAAATGCTACAAATGCATTATATTTTGTGACAGAATGACTCGAGACACTATTTTTGGAATCAGCTAAATGATGAAAATCTGTGTTATTTGCATTATGCTTTGTTTTCTGCTGTCTGTGTCTCTCAGAGTTGAATAGAAAGATCTCCACGATAATCAATAACACACGGCTTTCCTTTGCGCTACAAAGGTCTCAACCACGGTTTCATTTCACTATTTTGCAAAGCCAGTGAACGGCAGAAGTAAAAGCATTAGGATAATAATAGTCTGTAATCCAGCAGTGTGTGTGTGTGTGTGTGTAACTGAGCTCTGAATGAACACACACACACACACACCTTGCTGCAGGATTTAACCACCTTTGACAGTCAGCAAATGAGGCGTATTTTCCCGATAAATACTTTATAAGAAATTATGACGGGCGCTCTCTTTCTCTCTCTATCTTTTTCTCTCGCAGGCTGATAAGTGACTTATTTAGAAGGTGGCTGCATACTTATCATTTGACATTAACATATTATTAAGCTGTAAGCCTAAAATGCACATACAAATAAATATATTATTTTATTTATTATTATTATTTTTTAATAAGTCTCTTTTGCTTATCTAGACCAAAGGAAAAAATACAGAAAAAACTGTGATATTGTGAAATATTATTACCATTTAAAATACCAATTCTCCATTTGAATATATATTAAAATATAATTTATTCAAATGATGAAAAGCCATAATTTTTTTGCATCATTACTCATCACATTATCCGCTCTGATTTGCTGATTGGCTGCTCAAAAAATATAGAAATAGCAAGATCAAAATAACAGCGTTGATTCGAAATGGAAATCTTTTGACACGTTATAAATGTATTTACTGTCACTTTTCATCAGTATTAAGCTTCCTTGCTTAATAAAACTATTAATTTCTTACAAATAATAAGAAGAAATCTCACCGACCCAAATTTTTTTAATGGAAGTGTGTTTATTATTAACATTTCTATTGCTTTGTCCACCATGTGCCATGCATTTTTGAGATTTCCGTGAAAAACACATGCAATGCATGCCTGGTAGTAGTCATATGTTTAGAAGCATGCATATAAATGCTGTGTAGTTAGGCAGCTGGAACAGATCTAATGTGCAAACACACATCCAGCTTCATGGATTAAAGAAGAAGTTCAGTTTACACTCGAGGCTCTCACACAGAGACTGTTGCAGTGCTACTGAATTGTGTTTTGCCAATATTTGGCGATCTATTTCCCAGAGGTGGTAGAAAATCCATCTTCATGCTCGGATGCTCTTTTGATGCATTTCGGTGTCTCAAAAAGGTGCTAAATATGGTTGTAAGTAGTTTGCGGACTCTGAATAATTACTGCTGGTTGCCCTGTTTTCTTGCTCTCGTCTTAATATCCCTGAGGTTAAGTGGTCTCCTCATTAGCATTTATTTGCATACACATGACTGTTAGCATCGTTTAATGTTGTGCGGGAGAATTTGTTACAGCTTGTTTGTGCTCGTTCACAAGACTATTGGATTTCCAATTGAATCATGAAGCACTAGACACATGCAATATCTCAAACGGATTACGCTCGTGACACATCGATTAACTCAGACTCCACGCAGGAGAAATAGAGCAAAAGCACATCCTCACCTCAAGGTCTTATTGAGAAACTTGGAGGAAAAACAACCAGTTTTACTTTGCTAAATCAACATGAAGCATTCATAACTGAGGGAGTCTGTAATATCCATCTGTTAGCATTCACATTCATTTATTTCATGCTTTTAAAGGCCCTTTGTAAATATTGGGGACTAGTACATATACTATATTATAAAAACTGCTATTCAAAAGTCACCATAATTCTTTTAATAATTTTATTCAGCAAGGGCACATTAAATTGATAAAAAGTGAGAGTAAAGATATGTATAATGATACAAAAGAGTTTATTGTTATCAAAGAATGTATAAAAATGTATTTTAAAAACATTAAGCATAATGTATTATTTTATATTATTTTTTTATTTTTTATTTTTATATATATATTTTTTTATTTTAGTTAAAGCATTAGTATTTCTTTTTAAATATGTCTATTATTTTTATTTTACTAGCTTATATATATATTTATATATATATTATTATATATTATATACAGCATTTTTTTTTTTTTTTACATCAATAAACTTAAATAAACTTAAATAAAATCAACAAAAGTTAAACATTTTTTATGGTTTTAGTTAATTATATCTATATGCATAGAGAGAGAGAGAGACAGAAATTGCTATTTTTATTAAGAAAGGGTGCATTAAATTGTTAAGGATGCAAATAAATGCTATTCTTTTGAACTTTCTATTCTTTAAAGAATCCTAAAGAATTTACTAGTTTCCACAAAAATATGAAGCAACAAAACTGTTTTAACATTGATAACAATCAGAAATGTTTCCTGGTCATCAAATCATCATATTAGAATGATTTCTGAAGATCACAGGAATAAATTACATTTTACAGTACATAAATTATATTCAAATCGAAAACAGCTATTTTAAATTGCAATTATAAATTGCAATGTATTATTCAAATAGAAAACAGTAATGTACATTTGAAAATCACATTATTAGTTTTTATTTTATTTTTTCAAACTTGCTGAACATTTTTGTCTTAATTGTTCACAATAAGGCCAGTAACATGCATAAATTAAGTAAATAGGGTCAGTTTTGCGTTGATGTCGACACATTGACACCATCCCACTTCAGTCTTACCTGTGTGACCTTCTCTGTGACGTTGTGTGTTCTGTCCTTGACCTTCGGTGCGATGATGGTTTTCTCCGAGGACGGAGGGGAAGGTGCTTTCTTATCGTTGGATTCGGAGAAGTTGAGTGTGATGAGCGGGATCTTGTTGATGGTGCTGTATTTGTTCAGATTAGAGTCTGAGGTGGATCCCAGCAGACTGGACTTCAGATGGTTGAACGGACCTGAAGGGACAGAGTAAAGAAGAGAGTGAATAACAGAGATTATCTCGCATAAGGCTGAGTGATATAGCTAATAGATCATTTCTGGAGATATTAAACTGGTGATAGGCAGCATTTTGGATATTAAACCCTCAGCTCACTTATTTATTCACCATGTCATTCCAAAGCTGTGTGAACTTGGTAAGTAAACACTGACAAAACTTTCACTTTTGAATAAAAAAACATGTCATTAGAATAGTTTCACAGTCCACTGTCACAGAGTATATATGTGAATATTAAGACGGAGGCATTAAATTGTGTAAAAAAATAAATAAAAAATACATAAATAAATAAATTGTATATATATATATATATATATATATATATATATATATATATATATATATATATATATATATATATATATATATATATATATATATATTCGGTTTTTAATCACTGTGCATTTATTAATCAGTTATTCATAAATGTATTTAATATTTAAAAACATATTCACAATGTGCATACATTTCTCTACACATTATTATATATTCAAATGTTTTAAGAAAAATATGCAGGTAAATAATGCTTTTAATCTCAATATTTGAAAAAAATTATTAATCATATTTTAATGTTAATTATTATTATTCAAGAATATATTTAAAAATGTAATATTAAATACAAATTTACATTAAAATACAATGCATAAAAAAGTAAATCAAATTTATTTTTTTTTTATTTTTATAAAATAACGATTTAAGGCATTTCAGAGCAAATACATAACTATCATATGAAAAATAAATATGTAATATATTAGTAAGATCACACAGGCTTGATCTTGCCTTGAATAGTTGAACACATATTGCTTGAAAAATTAAATAAATATATATAAATCGTAATATTAAATACAAATATTTTAAATATATTTTAAAACAAATTAAGGCATTTCAGGGAAAAAAAAAACGTACATATAAGAAAAATATAGTGGGTATATAATATTCGTACTTGCATATTTGAAAACAGTACATATTGTTTGCTCAGCTTAATGAACCATTTAAGTGAAACTCATCAGTGTTGAATTAAAATACCATCATCTAAACTGTAGATGTGAGATTTTACTGAAAGAATCAGGATTTTTAGTGTATTTCAAGCTTGCCATAAACATCATCATCCATGCCTGAAGCAAACATATGCAGTTCTGCGAGCATCCATTAGCAATCCATTAAAATCATGTGCAGTGTAAAAGAAAAGAGATAAATGGCAGGCGTACAGCGTTTATTCAAACTCTGATTAGAGAAATGTCCTCCAGAACTGAACGAGTCTGTGCTGGTTAACAGCTGATGGAAGTGCTTCAGCATGCAGCATTGATCTGCTGTCCCGATGCATCAGTCCCAGTCAATGGGACGTGAAGAGGAACGGCCAGAACTAGCAACTAGAGCCAGACTAGAGCTTTATTGAAATAGCAGCAAATGCTCTGTATGATCTAATCAAGACATCAATAACAGCTGAGAGGAGAAATCAGGCTGAAGATGGAGAATCACGAATCCCGGACACTCTGATGATGCTCTGATCGAATGCACTTTTGAGCAAAGATAACAGGATCGATCTAGATTCTTTAGATTCTGTCAAACTTTATTTAATGCTGAAAACTGGACCTAATGCTTGTTGTATTCATAGAAAATGAATGCAAAAAACACAATCTTTTAATGAGCTTATAGAGGCTGCTTCTATTTAAAGACAAGTTCGGTACAAAAAGTGTTTTCATTTACAGACTGGCTTTTCTCTCAATTTCAGAAAGCAAAGACTTATTTTATAGTTATGATGAAATGAATGTCAAAGATATTATAATAAGCAGAACTAAAAACTTAAAAATAAGTTTGAAATAAAATAAATGTTACCTGAAATGATTTTTCTCATTTTCGTTTAGCTTAAGACAGTTCTAAAATGGTCATAAATTAATAAAAAAAACTATATAATATATAATAACTATATAAAAATAAAAATTAATGCAAAAAATTAAACTAAAATCTAAATAAAATGACAACTGGAAAATTAAAAATATAAAATAAAAATCTAATTTAATAAAAAATAATTTAGAATGTTATTAAACCCTATGGAGGAGTATATATATATATATATATATATTTTTTTATTTTTTTTAAGAAAATGTTTAATTGAATTATTGTATGAAATGAAACCATACATGCTTCTTCTTCTAAAGCTGAAGAGTGCCAGCAGTGGATCATTTCAAGTTTTGCTCCTTTATAATGACTCTAATTGAACATATCAACAAAACGGGGCAAGCAGAAGGTCATTAATTATGATGCCAATATAATTGCCCTTTCTTGCTGTTAGATGTGATTATCATTCATCAATAAAAGCAATGAAATCACTACACTGGAAAATTATAGATTCCTGTCTACATTAATCGTGCATTTTAATGCAGAAACTAATGTGCATTATGACAGTTGAGTTAATCAGTTGCACAGCTTAAATACACTTTGTAATTCAAACAAGGTTTATATCAGGGTAAAGTAAAATGACTTCAAAGGTCAAATTAATCTCAAATTACAGAACTAATCATATTCATTCAATTTAAAATTTGAATAATAAAAAGGAATGACTTAGGAAAACCTCATATTGTATCATATCTTTTACCAAAGCAATCTTACAGTAAGTTATTTTCAATCAATCTTTTGATCTGTAAAAGTACTGTATTTAAATTATTTTACAAATAAAGCCTTTCAAAAAGCCTTGAAGTATTTTCAAGTAAAAATTAAATTAAATTAAATTAAATTAAATTAAATTAAATTAAATTAAATTAAATTAAATTAAATTCAGTAATTGAGAAATACTTGAAGGATGTGTTTAATTTATTTGATTTTATGTTACTTATTAGGATTGCTATTATAATGTAATGTAATGTTAAGCAATAAACTGCTTTTATTTTAAACAACAACATTATACATTATATTACAAATAATATTTTTATATATTTTTAAGTTGCTTTTATATAATGCATAACATTGTTAATTTAATTTAATTTAATTTAATTTAATTTAATTTAATTTAATTTAATTTAATTTAATTTAATAATTGAGAAATACTTGAAGGATGAGTTTAATTTATTTGATTTTATGTTACTTATTAGGATTGTTATTATGACTAATATAATGTTAAACAATAAACTGCTTTTATTTTAAACAACAACATTATACATTATATTACAAATAATATTTTTATATATTTTTAAGATGCTTTTATATAATGTATGACACTGTTCTTTTAAACAAGAAAATGAAAAACAAAAACTTATATTATTTTTATATTTAAAATTTAAAAAATATTTAACCAAAATTACATTATTATCATTTGTATTATTAGGGCCCGAGCACCGAGGTGCGAGGACCCTCTTGTATCTGCTTTGTTTTTTATTATTAGGGCTCAAGCCTGGAGGGCGAGAGCCCTATTGTTTTCCTTAGGATTATTAGGGCTCAAGCCCAAAGGGCGAGAGGCCTATTGTTTTCCTTAGGATTATTTTTTATTATTATTATTATTATTAGGGCTCAAGCCCAAAGGGCGAGAGGCCTATTGTTTTCCTTAGGATTATTTTTTATTATTAGGGCTCAAGCCTGGAGGGCGAGAGCCCTATTGTTTTCCTTAGGATTATTTTTTATTATTATTATTATTTTTTTCCAACGTTACGGGGGCTTTTGGGGTCCTTAACATGCTCGAAAACTCTTGAAAATTGGCACACACCTTGGAACCTGCGGCCATTAGGGCTGGGCAGAGACAGATATACGGGCGTGGCACAGGGGCTCTACAGCGCCCCCTGGAATACTGAGGGCCATATATCATACATACTTGCACGTAGACACACGAAACTCGGTACACATGTAGATCTCATCAAACCAAACAACTTTCGTACTGCATGTCATAGGCTCCGCCCAACAGGAATTTGGTTATTTAGGGTTTAGTATTCATATTTTTCGTCAAAGTTGTGGGGGCTTTTGGGGTCCTTAACATACTCAAAAACTCTTGAAAATTTGCGCACACTTTGGAATCTGTGGCCTTTAGGAGCCTGCAGAGGCTGGGACCCGGGCATGGCACAAGGGCTCTACGGCGCCCCCTGGATCACAGTCAGAAATGTTGATGTATAGCTCACACATACTCACACATATGCATATGAAACTCAGTACACATATAGATCTCATCGTGCCGAACAACTTTCGTATTGCATGTCATAGGCTCCGCCCAACAGGAAGTCAGCTATTTAGAGTTATGTAAAAAGCACATGCTCTGGAATTTGAAATACTTGTCATAGGTTTTTTTGCAGATTGCCACCAAATTCGGTCAACATGATCTCAAGACATTGGGGATGAAAAATTGCCAGGGGATTTTTGATATCTCTAACGGTTTGCTCGTGGCGAGGTGTTGAAATTATGGCGAGAAATGAGAAACAGGAAGTGTCTAATACCATCCACATACATTTCCTGATTTTAATCAAACTTCATCAGATTATTCTTTGTATGATGTCGATCGCATATATGTGACTATTAGGAGTCAAAGTTATAGCGCCACCAACTGGCAGAAGGAAGTGTGTCATTTTCAAAATGCTTTGAATTCAGCATCTTATTATTACTCGATTTGCTTCAAACTTCATCAGAATAATGTTAAAACACAGCCTATATAAATCTGCTGGGGGGATATTGATATCTAAAAATATTGTTGCCGTGGCAACATGTTAAACTGGAATACTTCTCAGGTGATTTTGAGGCAAATAACATACTTAGAATTTCACAAAACTCTGAACACACATCAGTATTTCTGATAGGAACTTAAATTGTGAATGGATTTTGGATAGCTTGAATGGTTTTGCCGTGGTGATTTTTTTAAATGACCTTACAAAGGGAATCATTATTGTATTTTTAAATTGCAGCTTCCAAACACGTCAAATAATTTTTTCATACAGATGAAAAAGTCATTCTGAGGAAATATGCATAGTTTCACGACTTTACAACACTGTATGGATAACAGAAAATTAAAAAACTGTCAGACATCTCATCTCACTCTGTCCCTCTGTTTGAGTATATGTGCTTCAGACTTCCATTGTCTGAGAGAAATAGCGCCCCTACAGGTTCAATTCCCGAACTTTTACTTTCACTTTTAAATCGGTTAAAAATACAAACAAATACTTAGATTTAATTCACACTGACAAGCTAAACCAACATATCTGATTATTATCGGTTCAGGGCTCATGGATAAATTAATTCTGGCCAGAGATATGTGAGAAATAGGAGAGATTAATCACCGCTGTGATCACGAGCGTCTGGAGTAAAGAGCTCAGAGAAAACGAATTTATTCCTGTTTTAAAGCTTTTAAAAATAAATTATTACAGCGATATCACACAATCAACCAATTAGAACACACCAAGAGCTAAATTAAGATGTTTTTGAACTGTTTGTGTGAAAATGAAATATTTGTGGCTGCCTATCTGAAATCACCGCCTCCGATCAGCGCGTACAGTGTCCAGCTCAAAACAAACGAATTTATTCTTGTTTAAGAGCTTTTTTAAATAAAATATTACCACAAATGCACACAATAAACCCATTGTAACACAACAAGAGCTAAATGCAGGTGTTTGTGACCTGTTTAAGTGTGCAAGACTATTTGAAAGCGCGACTGGCAGAATAACATATCTCTCGAGCTGCAGGATTCTGGCTTTCGTCGTAAGAACGAACACATCACGGACAAGATTATTTCAAAATACATAATAGCTTGGCGAATATAAACGAAAACAGCCACGTGAACATAAACTGGATCTACTGGATTTGAATATTAAAGTGACCACATTTACCACTTGTTTCTGTCTTCAATTTTAATCTATATAAAAAAGGAAACTCATTCGACTTGGCTGCTTTTTTAATGTGTTCGTATTTATTTATTTATCTTTTTATACATTTTGTATAATTTCATAGTTTGTGTATTACAATTATAAAAACAAAAATAAAATTAGCCACTCACATAGAAATAGCTTAGGACTTAACGTTTTTCTGACAGTTTTAGGGATTTTTAAAAATCCTAAAAAAAACTTATTTGTGCTGCAAATAATAATTTCAAACTCATTTGATACTGACCTATGACATCCTGTGACATTATATTTATTTTAATTTACATAATCTCATGAATGTAACAGTAAATCTGTTCAGCTCACAGATCAATACTAAGCTGTAATGCAAGCAGAACTTTCACAAATGCTTATGAGTCATTTAAGGATTTGATAACACTGTAAAATAATGTCTAATTTGTTAACATTAGCAAATTCATTGATAACACTTTATAATAACTGCACTCATTATGAAATAGTCAGTTCATGCTTTATAAAGCCTTGTCCCAATATCAATAGTCAGTAGTAAGCAGTTTATAAATACAGCTATAAATAGCTTGTCCTTGGTTTATAAGCACATTTATTAAAAATGAGAGTAAGTTATCTTCCTATGAAAAATAAAAGATAAAAATAAACAAACAACAACACAGATTGATACAGAACTCAGAAATTTTATTGTGGATTTATGATAAAGCCTGCAAATGAATTCATACTCCTACTCATACTACTCCATACTCCTTTTTCAACATTATGCCTATATACTGAGATGTTAAATTGTGAATGGGTTTAGGATAGCTTAAATGGTGTTGCCATAGAGATTTATTAAAGTAACATAAAAAAATACAATAGTTATTTTACTATATCTTTACAATTTTTCATTCTAAATCTTCATAATTTTTTATATAAGTAGAAGTCCTCATTTGAAGGAAGCACAGTAAGTTTCATAGCTTTATCAATTTCAAGAGCCAGGATAAAATTTAAACTATCATAACTTATAAATCAAGCTTGCAATTCTTAGTACCTATAATGGCCACCAGAGGGAGCTATAGGATTACTTTTAAATAATTATTGTAGAAACAAGTATGATTTAAATCATTTATAGAAATCTTTCAAAAAAAATGAATTGTATATATTTTACTGATAAAATGACCCTCACTTAATTAGAATAACAAGCTGAAGTATTTTGAACTGTATATTAAGAATAATTCTTTATAGGCTTTATGGACAGATAACGTTTTGAGTGACTCTTGAAGGTTCAGCACCACATCCTCTTTTACCACTGTTTAAAGAATTAATCTTACAGAATAGGTGTGAATGAATTTTGGATAGCTTGAATGGTTTTGCCGTGATGATTTTTTGAAATAATAGTAAAAAAGGAACCAGTAAATGTCTTTTTATTTTTTTAAAGTGCAGCTTCTAAACACTTAAAAAAAAAAATGTACACATAGAAGACCAGTCATTCTGAGGCATATTTCCTCAGAATGACTGGTCTCATGACCATAGTTTCATGACTATACAACACTGTATGGATGATAGAAAATTAAAAAAAAACTATCATACATCTGATGTCACTCAGTCCCACTGTCACTGTGGGTAATGTGTGTGTGTGTGTGTGTGTGTCTGTTAAGTGAATTAGGTGTGAAACTATCAGGGTGCATTTAGTCTCCAGCGCCAACATTTTACAGAACTGCCACTTTCCTGGAGTCTCCAGAATTACTCGGTGTCAGGCTCTGAGAGACTTAAGATTCCAAAAAATGATTTAATTAGAATACCATGAAGTATTGTGAAATACTATATATTAAGTCTTTATATATAGGCTTTATCCACAGATTAGAGTGACTCGTGAAGGACCAGCACCACCTCCTCTTGTTCGATGCTTTGAGGAATATATCTTCCAGAATCCAGGGATTAAGATTTAGGAGCTCATTTTTATTCCACCTCCTTTCCTGAAAAGTCTGTCTTGCAGAATTGACTAAAAATTAATCTTCACATTAATTACTAATTATTTTGCAATTCTTTTTGTCAGTTCTTCTTGACCTGCTTTTTTCTTCTTCTTTTCTGACCTCATGACCCAGTCAGTATTTTTTGTACAATGGTCAAGTCTTAACTTATCCATTTCTGTATTGCATTTGTGTTTGATATTTCTCATGGGTATTTCATAATTTTCGACCTTACAGTTTGAGTTAAAAGTCTATTTTAGCGCATTTCATCTGTAAAAGAAAACATGCCTAATAATTCTGCACACATGAATATAAGGAGTTTTTCTCTTCCAGCTTTCCTGGACTATTGTATAGCACTCATAAATGATTAAATAAAAAATAATGGTAGTTATTAAGATTTATATGGTTAGGAATTGGTAAAATGTGCTTGGAAAAAAATCACAATAAAACAATGTTTTAATGTTTAAGTTTGGAATATTAACTGACGTGAATGAATGCTATATAAATATTGTTCATGTTAACATAATGTTTATGAATGGAATCTTATTGTAAAGTGTTACTAAAGTTATACATATATATTGTTCTGTGAATGTGATTTTAAAGTCTAGATGATTCGGATTAACCCTTTAACTGCCATATCCTTTAAAACCTCACTGCCAGAGGGATATTGTGAATGCATGTGCCCGCTGGGCACAGTTTACCTGATGCCACCGGGGTGGCGATGGCACTGGTGGCTTGAGCCCGCCATCGCTGCTTGCAGCTATATTTTTTTATTATTATTATTATTATTATTTTTTTCCAACGTCTCGGGGGCTTTTGGGGCCCTTAACGTGCTTAAAAAGTCTTGAAAATTGGCACACAGATTGGAACCTGCGGCCATTAGGGCCGGGCAGAGACTGATACACGGGCGTGGCACAGGGGCTCTACAGCGCCCCCTGGAATATGGAGGGCCATATATCATACATTCTTGCTCGTAGACGTATGAAACTCGGTACACATATAAATCTCATCAATCCAAACAACTTTTGTATTGCATATCATGGGCTCCGCCCAACAGGAAGTTGGCTATTTAGGGTTTAGTATTCAAATTTTTCGTCAAAGTTGTGGGGGCTTTTGGGGTCCTTAACATACTCAAAAACTCTTGAAAATTTGCGCACACTTTGGAATCTGTGGCCTTTAGGAGCCTGCAGAGGCTGGGACCCGGGCGTGGCACAGGGCTCTACGGCGCCCCCTGGAACACAGTCAGAAATGTTGATGTATAGCTCACACATACTTGCACATATTCATATGAAACTCAGTACACATATAGATCTCATCGTGCCGAACAACTTTCGAATTGCATGTCATAGGCTCCACCCAACAGGAAGTCAGCTATTTAGAGTTATGTAAAAAGCGCATGCTCTGGAATTTGAAATACTTGTCATAGGTTTTTTTCTCGATTGCCGCCAAACTCGGTCAACATGATCTCAAGACACTGAGGATGAAAAATTGCCAGGGGATTTTTGATATCTCGAACGGTTTGCTCGTGGCGAGGCGTTGAAATTATGGCGAGAAATTAGAAACAGGAAGTGTCTAATACCATCCACATACATTTCCTGATTTTAATCAAACTTCATCAGATTATTCGTTGTATGATGTCGATCGCATATATGTGACTATTAGGAGTCAAAGTTATAGCGCCACCAACTGGCAGAAGGAAGTGTGTCATTTTCAAAATGATTTGAATTCAGCATCTTATTATTACTCGATTTGCTTCAAACTTCATCAGAATAATGTTAAAACACAGCTGATATAAATCTGCAAGGGGGATATTGATATCTAAAAAATTGTTGCCGTGGCAACATGTCAAACTGGAATACTTCTCAGGTGATTTTGAGGCAAATAACATACTTAGAATTTCACAAAACTCTGAACACACATCAGTATTTCTGATAGGAACTTAAATTGTGAATGGATTTTGGATAGCTTGAATGGTTTTGCCGTGGTGATTTTTTTAAATGACCTTACAAAGGGAATCATTATTGTATTTTTAAATTGCAGCTTCCAAACACGTCAAAGAATTTTTTCATACAGATGAAAAAGTCATTCTGAGGAAATATGCATAGTTTCACGACTTTACAACACTGTATGGATAACAGAAAATTAAAAAAAACTGTCAGACATCTCATCTCACTCTGTCCCTCTGTTTGAGTATATGTGCTTCAGACTTCCATTGTCTGAGAGAAATTGCGCCCCTACAGGTTCAATTCCCGGACTTTTACTTTCACTTTTAAATCGGTTAAAAATACAAACAAATACTTAGATTTAATTCACACTGTCAAGCTAAACCAACATATCTGATTATTACCGGTTCAGGGCTCATGGATAAATTATTTCTGGCCAGAGATACGTGAGAAATAGGAGAGATGAATCACCGCTGTGATCACAAGCGTCTGGAGTAAAGAGCTCAGAAAAAACTAATTTATTCCTGTTTTAAATCTTTTAAAAATAAATTATTACAGCGATATCACACAATCAACCAATTAGAACACACCAAGAGCTAAATTCAGATGTTTTTGAACTGTTTGTGTGAAAATGAAATATTTGTGGCTGCCTATCTGAAACCACCGCCTCCGATCAGCGCGTACAGTGTCGAGCTCAAAACAAACGAATTTATTCTTGTTTAAGAGCTTTTTTAAATAAAATATTACCACAAATGCACACAATAAACCCATTGTAACACTACAAGAGCTAAATGCAGGTGTTTGTGACCCGTTTAAGTGTGCAAGACTATTTGAAAGCGCGACTGGCAGAATAACATTTCTCTTGAGCTGCAGGTTTCTGTCTTTCGTCGTACGAACGAACACATAACGGACAAGATTATTTCAAAATACATAATAGCTTGGCGAATATAAACGAAAACAGCCACGTGAACATAAACTGGATCTACTGGATTTGAATATTAAAGTGACCACATTTACCACTTGCTTCTGTCTTCAATTTTAATCTATATAAAAAAGGAAACTCATTCGACTTGGCTGCTTTTTTAATGTGTGCGTATTTATTTATTTACCTTTTTATACATTTTGTATAATTTCATAGTTTGTGTATTACAATTATAAAAACAAAAATAAATTTAGCCACTCACATAGAAATAGCTTAGGCCTTAACCTTTTTCTGACAGTTTTAGGGTTTTTTAAAAATCCTAAAAAAAAACTTATTTGTGCTGCAAATAATAATTTCAAACTCATTTGATACTGACCTATGACATCCTGTGACATTATATTTATTTGAATTTACATAATCTCATAGATGTAACAGTAAATCTGTTCAGCTCACAGATCAATACTAAGCTGTAATGCAAGCAGAACTTTCACAAATGCTTATGAGTCATTTAAGGATTTGATAACACTGTAAAATAATGTCTAATTTGTTAACATTAGCAAATTCATTGATAACACTTTATAATAACTGCACTCAGGGGCGATTCTAAGATTTTGATTTTAGGGGGGCTCAGCCCCCAATAAGGGTATGATTAAAAAATATTATTTTACTATTAGGGTAGGGTTGTATACTACTAACCTTATTGCAATCCACTATTCCATTGTATTCCCTGTATTTCATATATGGGAGTAGGAGTACTGACTGAGCCATATATAACACTGTAAAAAAAAACTAATACAGTTTTTTACATGTGACCAGTCACTGGAAAATTTTGAATAGGGAATGTAGATTTTTTTAATTTTTTTTACAATAAAGACTTCCTGATTCAGTATTAGGACATTCATGTTTATCCTTTGATGATACCACTGCTTTTTCTTATGAAATGTACGTGGAAATTGGCAGAAAATTAAAACAACATAAGGGTTCAATGACTGCAATGAATCTTGGGAACACAGTGGTATTGTGTGTGTGTGTGTGAGGCTGTCTGTTCTATTCTCACCTGACTGTTGCTCATTTGCAGACCTACTCCCGCACGACAAAAAAAATGTTGTATATCCATCTACAATGAAATATAAATTATTATATTTTATTTTTTTTATTATTATTATTATTATTAATTTTTAGCTTTTTAGCCTTTATAATCAACAATACGGTTGGTTATACATCAAGTCAGCCCCTGAACATTTATTTCATTTCAAATCATTTAACTAACCAGCTAATATTCATTAAGAATATAGACAAAACATGTATTAATGTAATTGTCTATTGGCAATATGTTTAATCTGTTCTATATTTATTTATATTTATTAAAAATAACATCATTATCAATTTGCCACTTCTATAAATCAATTACTTAAAAAAAAAAAAAATCACAGATCCCTTTAGCCTACTCTTACTCTAATATATGTATCATGATACACTAATGATTAATTATTACTTAATACAAAATTATGTTTAATAATAGAAAACAAAATAACTCCACATGATGTTTCTCTCTCTGTGCCATTTAGTACTTTCAGACAATGATGTGTGTCATTAATAATTTATTTTGCATGGCTGCATAATGTAATGCCGAAATACACAATAATATGTTTTCAATTTCAAAAAGTAAATTAAAATAAATCATGATCGTTTTCTAAAGTATGTTTTCATGGGTGTTAATCGCTTCATTTTTTGTTGGAAGAAAAAAAAAATCTGTCACACTGTGATAAAGGCTGAAAGTGAACGCAGCGAAGACGTACTGGTATTGGATGCGAGAACACACACACCACACGCACACACGCACGCACACACACACGCGCACACGCACACACACACACACACACACACACACACCTTGTACTCTCTGATGTTCGCTCTGCTCGGCGCCCCTGTGGATTGAAAAACGCGCTGAATCCGTGCAGACTCAGATCAGGGGAGGAGCCGGAACTTGATGCAGCTTGCCACCGTCTCAAATGAGATTTTAAAGGGGACTGAAGCGATCACTAATTAATTAATCAAATAATTTTTAGGGGGGCTGGGCATAAGTTTAGGGCCTAGCGACGCCCCTGACTGCACTCATTAGTAAATAGTCAGTTCATGCTTTATAAAGCCTTGTCCCAATATTAATAGTCAGTAGTAAGCAGTTTATAAATACAGCTATAAATAGCTTGTCCTTGGTTTATAAGCACATTTATTAAAAAGGAGAGTAAAGGGTCAGTTATCTTCCTATGAAAAATAAAAGATAAAAATAAACAAACAACAACAACACAGATTGATACAGAACTCAGAAATTTTATTGTGGATTTATGATAAAATCAGCCTGTAAATGAATTCATACTCCTCCTCATACTGTCACGGTTTTACGCTGCCTGAAGGAATACGGAGTCGAGGATAAACGGAATAAGGTTTTTAATATATCCAACACAGGGGATATCCAACATGGAGCACAGAGGTAGACACACGTAAGTAGCAAGTGTCACAAGTGAGCTGCAAGTGAGAAGACCCGACAAAACAGAACTGAAGGGACACGGCTTATGAACAACAGATAATTGGGGAAACACAGGTGGATGGAATCATGAAATTAACAGGGACATGGAACACATGAGGAAGATAATGGACACACCTGGGAACTAATCAAACACGGAAAGACAGAAACTGGGTCACGGGCAAAAACACATTAAATGAGTCCAGGTGTGTGACAGTACTCCCCCCTCCCGGTAGGTGCGTCCTCGCACCGTAGAAACAACAGAGGGAGGCGTGGGTGGGAACTTGGGAGGAGGTTCCGGTGGAGGACGGACTCCCAGGAGGGGGCCAGCAGACAGGGACCACAGAAGGAGGAGCCAGGGAGGAGACGACGGAGGAAGGAGCCAGGGAGGAGACAGGAGCAGGAGGAGCCAGATGGTCCACCAGAGACCAGCCAGGACGGAGATCCAAGGTGGGGTCGACGGCGGGAGGAGCCATGGTGAAGGAAGGGTCGACGACACCAGGGGGCCGACAGGCGGAGACTGCACCGGTGGGTGAGGAGCCCAAGATGGAGCAGCACAGCCGCAGAGCCAGGGTGACGTCGAGGATCCGGAGGGCCTAGGTGGAGCTGAAGGCTCAGGCGACCAAGGCAGAGGCGGGGTCCTGGCAGACCGCTGTGGAGCCGGAGTGACCGAGGATGGAGGTGGAACTGGAGGGAAGGAGGAGCCTGACAGAGCCGGAGGGATGGAGTGACGAGGTGGAACCAGAGGAGTGGAGTCCCGAGGCGGCGGATGGTCGACGACTGACCAAGGTGGAGCCGGAGGGACGAGGGAGCCCGGTGGAGCAGGTGGGATGACAGGCCACGGTGGAGACGAGGGAGCTAAGAGCCAAGGCGGAGCCGCTGGGTCGAAGGACCGAGGAGGAGTCCAGGGCTCGGAGGCTGGAGGCGGAGACAGGGCCTTAACACGCCAAGGCGGAGCTGGAGACTGGCAGTCCAGCGGCGAACCACCGCGCCCCGATGGCGCGGACTGAGGGTGAGCTGCGGGACTGGCTGGCACCAGCAGGGATGACGAGGAACTGGCTGGTCTAGGAGGAGGAGAGAGGAGAAGGATGGGAGGAAGGACAGGAGGATCAGGACTGGACGGAACCAGCGAAAGAGGAGTAGAGGGACCAGCAGGTTTGGGAGGAGGCGGGAGAGGGAGGCTGGGAGGGAATACAGGAAACACAGAAGATTCAGGGCTGGGCGGAACCAGCGGTGAAACAGAAAAATCATGGCTGGGCGGAACCAGCGGAGACACAGAAAATTCAGAGCTGGGCGGAACCAGCGGAGACACAGAAGATTCAGAGCTGGGCGGAACCAGCGGAGACACAGAAGATTCAGAGCTGGGCGGAACCAGCGGAGACACAGAAGATTCAGAGCTGGGCGGAACCAGCGGAGACACAGAAGATTCAGAGCTGGGCGGAACCAGCGGAGACACAGAAGATTCAGAGCTGGGCGGAACCAGCGGAGACACAGAAGATTCAGAGCTGAGCGGAACCAGCGGAGAAACAGAAGATTCAGAGCTGGGCGGAGCCAGCGGAGATACAGGAAACTCAGGGCTGGGCGGAACCAGCGGAGAAACAGAAAACTCAAGGCTGGGCGTAACCAGCGGAGAAACAGAAAACTCAGGGCTGGGCGTAACCAGCGGAGAAACAGAAAACTCAGGGCTGGGCGTAACCAGCGGAGAAACAGAAAACTCAGGGCTGGGCGTAACCAGCGGAGAAACAGAAAACTCAGGGCTGGGCGGAACCAGCGGAAATGGAGCAGAGGAAATGACTGGAGGAGGTAGGAGTGGGAGACTGAGAGGGTATACAGGGGAATCAGGGCTGGACGGAACCAGCGGGGAAACAGGAAAATTAGGGATTACCTCCATAGACCAGTCCATCAGATCCAGAGCTTGCTCCTTATGACCTTCAGAGACTGCATATAGCTCACCCTCAGTCGCAGGAGTGTGGGCAGGGCTTTCCTCCACGCCCTCGATCTCCACGAGGACTCCCACGATGCACGGTGTTGCCGGCTCACACACCTGGTCAGTCGCGCTCTCGAGTTCCGGCTCCCTGTCAGTGGATGGCTCGGGCTCTGCGGCTGCGGTGGGCTCTGGCTCCGTGCGGCGTGATGGTGGCTGGCTGGTCTCTGGGTCGGGAGTGGGGCTGGCGAGGTCCTCTATGGGGCAGACGGTGAGAGGTGACCCATTTCTCGCCAGAGTCCACTCCACGTATGCGGCGAAATCCTCTCGAGGACCATCTTCGGACGACAACGCTCTGCATTTGGAGTTCAGGCTGGTGTTGTAGAAGGTGCAGAGCGCGCCGTCCGGGTAGCTGGTGGCATTAGCTAATAGGGAAAACTGTCTGGTATGGTCCTCGAGAGAACGTCCTTCCTGCTTCAGCAGGAGGATGAGGAATTCGGGACGATAGAGGGGATCCATAGACACTAAGAAAAGAAAAGACTGTGAAAAAACAAAAGCAAAACGGAGGGAAGAACACGCAGTTTTCTATTTTCTCTTTTGAGGTCGGGTCTTCTGTCACGGTTTTACGCTGCCTGAAGGAATACGGAGTCGAGGATAAACGGAATAAGGTTTTTAATATATCCAACACAGGGGATATCCAACATGGAGCACAGAGGTAGACACACGTAAGTAGCAAGTGTCACAAGTGAGCTGCAAGTGAGAAGACCCGACAAAACAGAACTGAAGGGACACGGCTTATGAACAACAGATAATTGGGGAAACACAGGTGGATGGAATCATGAAATTAACAGGGACATGGAACACATGAGGAAGATAATGGACACACCTGGGAACTAATCAAACACGGAAAGACAGAAACTGGGTCACGGGCAAAAACACATTAAATGAGTCCAGGTGTGTGACACATACTACTCCATACTCCTTTTTCAACATGATGCCAATATACTGAGATGTTAAATTGTGAATGGGTTTAGGATAGCTTAAATGGTGTTGCCATAGAGATTTATTAAAGTAACATAAATAATACAATAGTTATTTTACTATATCTTTAAAATTTTTCATTCTAACTCTTCATAATTTTTTATATAAGTAGAAGTCCTCATTTGAAGGAAGCACAGTAAGTTTCATAGCTTTATCATTTTCAAGAGCCAGCATAAAATTAAAACTATCATAACTTATAAATCAAGCTTGCAATTCTTAGTACCTATAATGGCCACCAGATGGAGCTATAGGATTACTTTTAAATAATTATTGGAGAAACGAGTATGATTTAAATAATTTATAGAAATCTTTCAAATAAAATAATATGTATTTTAGGAATTTTACTGATAAATACCCTCACTTAATTAGAATAACAAGCTGAAGTATTGTGAACTGTATATTAAGAATAATTCTTAATAGGCTTTATGGACAGATACGTTTTAAGTGACTCTTGAAGGTTCAGCACCACATCCTCTTTTACCACTGTTTAAAGAATTAATCTTACAGAACAGGTGTGAATGAATTTTGGATAGCTTGAATGGTTTTGTCGTGGTGATTTTTTGAAATAATAGTAAAAAAGGAACCAGTAAAAAAAAGTGCAGCTTCTAAACACTTCAAAAAAATGTACACATAGAAGACAAGTCATTCTGAGGAAATATGCATAGTTTCATGACTATACAACATTATATGGATGACAGAAAATTAAAAAACATACATCTGATGTCACTCTGTCCCTCTGTCACTGTGTGTGTGTGTTTGTGTGTGTTTTAAGTGAATTAGGTGTGAAACTATCAGTGAGCATTTAGTCTCCAGCGCCAACATTTTACAGAACTGCCACTTTCCTGGAGTCTCAGAATTACAATGTGTCAGGTTCTGAGAGATCTAAGATTCCAAAAAAATATTTAATTAGACTACCATGAAGTATTGTGAAATACTATATATTAAGACTTTATATATAGGCTTAATGAACAGATTAGACTGACTCGTGAAGGACCAGCACCACCTCCTCTTGTTTGATGGTTTGAGGAATATATCTTCCAGAATCCGGGATTAAGATTTAGGAGCTCATTTTTATTCCACCTCCTTTCCTGAAAGTCTGTCTTGCAGAATTGACTAAAAATTAATCTTCACATTAATTCCTAATTCTTTTGCAATTCTTTTGTCAGTTCTTCTTGACCTGTTTTTCTCTTCCAGCTTTCCTGGACTATTGTATAGCACTCATAAATGATTAAATAAAAAATAATGGTAGTTATTAAGATTGATATGGTTTGGAATTGGTAAAATGTGCTTGGAAAAAAATCACAATAAAACAATGTTTTAATGTTTAAGTTTGGAATATTAACTGACATGAATGAATGCTATATAAATATTGTTCATGTTAACATAATGTTTATAAATGAAATCTTATTGTAAAGTGTTACTAAAGTTATATATATATATATATATATATATATATATATATATATATATATATATATATATATATATATATATATATATATTGTTCTGTGAATGTGATTTTAAAGTCTAGATGATTCGGATTAACCCTTTAACTGCCATATCAAGTTCAAGTTCAAGTTCAAGTTCAATTTATTTGTATAGCGCATTTACAACAGCCTCTTGGCTGACCAAAGTGCTTTAACATAAGAGCAAGAATATTACACATACATAAAAATAGACCAGACAAAAAATTTAAAACCACCCATTTCAAAATGTAGCATAACACAGTAGTCAGTACACTAAGGAAAATAAAAAAGTTTTTAGCAAAGATTTAAAAATAGACAAGGAAGGGGCCAGTCTGATCTCTAAAGGCAGGGTATTCCAGAGTCGTGGCCCAGCCACTGCAAATGCACGCTCCCCTCTACGCTCCCCTCTATCCTTTAAAACCTCACTGCCAGAGGGATATTGTGAATGCATGTGCCCGCTGGGCACAGTTTACCTGATGCCACCGGGGTGGTGATGGCATTGGTGGCTTGAGCCCGCCATCGCTGCTTGCAGCTATATTTATTATTATTATTTTCTAACGTTACGGGGGCTTTTGGGGTCCTTAACATGCTCGAAAACTCTTGAAAATTGGCACACAGATTGGAACCTGCGGCCATTAGGGTCGGGCAGAGACTGATACACGGGCGTGGCACAGGGGCTCTACAGCGCCCCCTGGAATACTGAGGGCCATATATCATACATACTTGCACGTAGACACATGAAACTCGGTACACATGTAGATCTCATTAAACCAAACAACTTTCGTACTGCATGTCATAGGCTCCGCCCAACAGGAAGTTGGCTGTTTAGGGTTTATTATTCATATTTTTGGTCAAAGTTGTGGGGGCTTTTGGGGTCCCTAACATACTCAAAAACTCTTGAAAATTTGCGCACACTTTGGAATCTGTGCCCTTTAGGAGCCTGCAGAGGTTGGGACCCGGGCGTGGCACAGGGGCTCTATGGCGCCCCCTGGAACACAGTCATAAATGTTGATGTATAGCTCACACATACTTGCACATATTCATATGAAACTCAGTACACATATAGATCTCATTGTGCCGAACAATTTTCGTATTGCATGTCATTGGGCTCCGCCCAACAGGAAGTCAGCTATTTAGAGTTATGTAAAAAGTGCATGCTCTGGAATTTGATATACTTGTCATAGGTTTTTTACTCGTTTACCACCAAACTCGGTCAACATGATCTCAAGACATTGGGGATGAAAAATTGCCAGGGGATTTTTGATATCTCGAACGGTTTGCTCGTGGCGAGGCATTGAAATTATGGCGAGAATTGAGAAACAGGAAGTGTCTAATACCATCCACATACATTTCCTGATTTCAATCAAACTTCATCAGATTATTCATTGTATGATGTCGATCACATATATGTGACTATTAGGAGTCAAAGTTATAGCGCCACCAACTGGCAGCAGGAAGTGTGTCATTTTCAAAATGCTTTGAATTCAGCATCTTATTTTTACTCGATTTGCTTCAAACTTCATCAGAATAATGTTAAAACACAGCCGATATGAATCTGCTGGGGGAAATTGGATAGCTAAAAATATTGTTGCCGTGGCAACATGTCAAACTGGAATACTTCTCAGGTGATTTTGAGGCATATAACATGCTTAGAATTTCATCAAACTCAGAACACATATCAGTATTTATGATAACTAGACACTGGCAAAAGTTCATAAGAGGGCGTGGAAAAGGCACTCTATAGTGCCACCTTTTGTCAAAAGTGGGGGGGTTAGTTTTAGCTACAGACACCAAACTCGGTAAAAAAATTGTTCTTATCAAGACGGACAACTTTCTAATTCACAGTCATCAGCTACGATCAACAGGAAGTCAGCTATTTTGATTTGAATGTGGATTTTTTTTTTTACATTTAGTTGTGAATTAATGCATACTGCTCAGAGGAGAGTAACACTATACACACCAAACTTTGTCTACATGATGCCAAAACATTTTAAACAACTTAAATTGCCAATGGATTTTGGATAGCTTGAACGGTTTTGTCGTGGTGATTTTTTTTAATGACAGTAAAACTGGAATTATTAATTGTCCTGCATTTTTAAATTCCAAACACTTCAAAACCTTTTTTCATACAGACAAAAAGTCATTCTGAGTAAATATGGATAGTTTCACGACTTTACAACACTGTATGGATAATAGAAAATTAAAAAACTGTCAGACATCTCATATCACTCTGTCCCTCTGTTTGAGTATATGTGCTTCAGACTTCCATTGTCTGAGAGAAATTGCGCCCCTACAGGTGCAATTACCGGAGATTTAGTTTCTCTTTTAAATCGGTTAAAATACAAATAAATACTTGGATTTAATTCACACTGACAAGCTAAACCAACATATATGATTATTATCAGGTCAGGGCTCATTAATAATGGATGTGTGGTCAGTGATACGTGAGAAACACGAGAGATGAATCACCGCTCTGAGCATGAGCATCTGGAATGATGAGCTCAGAAAAAACGAGTTTATTCTTGTTTTATAGCTATTAAAAATAAAGTATTGCAGCGATATCACACAATTCACCAATTAGAACACACCAAGAGCTAAATTAAGATGTTTTTGAACTGTTTGTGTGAAAATGAAATATTTGAGGCTGCCTATCTGAAATCACGCCTCCGATCAGCGCGTACAGTGTCGAGCTCAAAACAAACGAATTTATTCTTGTTTAAGAGCTTTTTTAAATAAAATATTACCACAAATGCACACAATAAACCCATTGTAACACTACAAGAGCTAAATGCAGGTGTTTGTGACCCGTTTAAGTGTGCAAGACTATTTGAAAGCGCGACTGGCAGAATAACATATATCTCTCGAGCTGCAGGATTCTGGCTTTCGTCGTACAAACGAACACATCACGGACAAGATTATTTCAAAATAGCTTGGCGAATATAAACGAAAACAGCCACGTGAACGTAAACCGTTGAGAAATACACTGTAAAAAAAAATCCTGTTAATTTACAGTAAACAGCTGGCAGCTAAATTTTCCGGCTTTGAGCTGTAATTTTACAGTGCATGTACTGTAATATGGAATGACAGTTTATTACTGTAAAATATATTACAGTACTGAACTGTAAAAAAAAAAATATTATGTACAGTGTAATACTGTAATTTATTGGTTAGTATTATACAGTTTTTTATGTATTAGGTTATATTAAAAATGTTTGTTATTTATGATTTAAAATTTGTATTCTAAAAAGAAAATTTCTTAAACACAAAAGATGGCCTTAAAACTTTGGACTTTTATTAAAGCCAATATATAAAATACATTAACATTGTTTCCACTTAACAAATATGTGGACATTAAAATAATGGACAAAATACAATTCTCTGAAAATGCTTTTTTCTGCAATGTACATGCACACTGAAGAGCAGCATACTGAAATCCTGTGAATTTAAATATGTTGTTGCAAAAAGTGCTGTCACTTCAGATTTCACACAAGAATTCAACAGCAGAACACTGCACTGACTTTGCATCAACACTCAATCGCAGAATACTGCACTGACTTCAACTGAACACTCAAATGCAGAACAATGTACTGACTTTGCATTAACACTCAACTGCAAAGCACAGCAGCGACTTCAGCTCTGAAACAGGATGTTGAACATTAGCTGTACTGGCTTTGTATTACTGCACAAAACCCCACTCAAAGTCCAAAAGATTTTTTATCAGGTTGGCTACGTGGACATTCACAGTTGCAGTCTTTTTATGGACAAGTTTCCCCGTCTTTTTGGAGATCACCTTCACCTGGCTGGCCTTTGTCCCTCTCTCTGGATTCAAACCAATGAATCGCCTAAAAAGCAACGTAGAAATAACATATATTAGGCTTGGTAAGTCATGATGAATTTTATATAAGACTATTCGAAGAGGTTTACTCATGATAATAACCTCTGTGTATGTTCATTATGAAAGAATGATCTCATTTCAGAGTCCTGACTGACACCTGTGACGGATGTAAAAAGCCACCTCGGAATCAAATGAAACTGACATATTTTTTCTCAACTGTAATATAACTACTAATTTAATATCTTTATTATTTTACATTAAGTGCACACAACATGTGCATGAACTAACTGCATGATTTGTATTTTGGACATTTCTGCCATATGAGTGTAACAATGTGTATTGATAAAGCACTACATAAATAAAAGAGACTTGTATTAAATATGGATAATATATTTTTTCCAAACATAATATGTATGAGAACAAACATTAAATTATGGGGGTGCATGGTTTATGTTATTGACAGTTCTCTGCTTTCTGTTAAATCATTGCACAATTTATATTAAAGGGCTAATTCACTTTGAAATTAAATTTTGATATGTTTTAGCTTACCCCAAGGGCATCCAAGATGTAGGTGTCTTTGTTTCCACAGTAGTTTCAATTTGGATGTTTTTAGGTCCAGACGTTCTTGTCTGTCAGTCATATAATGCATGCCTATGGTCCCCTCATAAAAGAAAATACACAGATTCAAAGTAAACAGTCCAAATTAAACAATTCCACATCGTAAGTACACATTGATGACCTAAGACATGAAACGAGCGGTTTGTGTGAGAAAACCAACAGTATTTATATAGTTTTTTACCTCTTGAAAAACATCATATCCATGTTGAGGGCATGAGCTTCTTGGTGTGTGAGCGCGTTCAGCTTATCCGGGATGTTTTAAACAAGAAATGTTTTTTAAAAAAATATATGTTTAGGGATGTTTAAAAAGAAAAGAATTGCGTATGCTCGTTCGAGAGGCACATACAGCCAGGAGTCGCGCTGGCGCATCAACAAGCCAGTACGCGCTCACACACCAAGAAGCTCGTTCACTGCAACATGGACATTATGTTTTTCAAGAGGTAAAAAATGATATAAATACTGTTGGTTTTCTCACACAAACCGCTCGTTTCGTGTCTTAATTCATAAATGTGTACTTACGGTTTAATTTGAATCTGTGTATTTTCTTTTATGAGGGGACCATAGGCATGTATTATATGACTGACAGACAAGAACGGTTGGACCTAAAAACATCAAAATTGAAACTACTGCGGAAACAAAGACACCTACATCTTGGATCCCCTTGGGGTAAAACACATCAACATTTAATTTCAAAGTGAACTAGCCATTTAAATGACAAGCTCTTAACAGATCTGGGAAATAAGGCACAATACCAAAATAATATTTACCTTTGTACAAACTCCAGGGTCCTTGAAGCTTCTTCTTGGTACTGTAGATTAAAGATGTAGTAAGTAGAGAAAACTGCAGCTAGCCCTGTGATGAAGCTTTGGTCAACACCTTCACAGATTACATGATTTTCGATGGTGATCATCCATCCTCCAATTGTGGCTTCATCACCGGCAACTGATAAAGACAACAAATTGCAGCTAAAACAGTGTCTAATATGGTCATCAGTACTTTATTCATTGTAAATTAAATACATTTTCTGCAGATCAGAAGTTGTCATGACCTGGGATGGCTAAAACAATGTTGATGAGGTAGACTGATGTGAGAACCTTGCTTATCTGACACTTACACAGCAGTATCAGTCGTGGAGAGGCGGGGATGGTCAGGGTGCTCTCAACATCTGCTGCCGTGGCAGATATCTGCAGAACACAGACAATTGTATAAAAGTTATAAATGACAGAATAACAAACCCACTAATAGCAAGTATTATGTAAATGTAAACAAACATACATCAGCACGGAGTATTAGTCCCTCTATCCCTTCATCGAAGTAGGCCATCAGCAGCTGTATTAGAGTCAACTCTCCATCTTCATCCTGGGTGACGATAGACTGCACATCTTTGTTCTTTGATTTGGTCTGCAGGTACTTCCTGATTCCCTGTCCACATTCCTTAATGGATAGGTCCAAGACACTTAACACGTTAATGTCAGTTAGTAACTCGAAGTGAATGAAGATACCTCTTTGTGTAAAAAGGTAAGGCCACTGGATTCTCATATCTTCGATGGACGGTGATGGAGACTGATTTATGTGTCTACGCTGAAGACAGAATGTTGTTTTCATAAGGTTAATCACTTCCCCCTTCTCACCACTGCGAATACCTTCTTGTCTATAAATGGTCTCCAACTGTTGCCTCTTCTGCTCCAGTGTTTCATATGTTTCTTCTGGTGGCAGTTCAGGGTTAAATTGTGTGCATCCATAAGAATCACTTGGCCTCTGATGCAGTTGTCCAGGCACTTTTGAAGTTCGGAGTCTGTTCTTTGTCCCTGCACGGTTCATGTTCTCAATTCTTGTTTTTAATTGACAAAGCAGTGAAGTACATCCACTACCAATGATGACACCGCTTGGTGTCATATCTGCAAAACTGTTGGGGAAATGCTTAACAATGTTGCGGCAGATGATGAGACATTCATTGCGTGTGGGGTTATTCTCACATTTCCTGATTTCATCAGCTAGGATACGTATCATCTGGCGTCGCTTGTCAGGAGCAGGGCGCTTGCTGTTGGCAATAGCTCACTGCACTTCCACAGGCATTTTATCCCAAGGAATCTCAAAATTTTCATACCACTTACTGGATATGTTGGGTGATTGGCTTGCCTTGCTTTTAGTACAAGGTGTTGATGCTCGTGAAGAGCTTGAGCTTAAAGATGTGCAAGGCTGTGGACTGGAGAGTGAAGAAATACTTGTATCTGTTGACTCATCTGGCAATATTTGGAGATCAAGTGTGACTTTTGTAGTTTCTGAAACACATACAATTAAAATACAATTTTTTAAAAGCAAATCCAATTTCTTACCAATTTCTTAATTTTTTTTTCTTTCAATATAACAATGAAAACTGAATGATAGAAAATCAATGGTTAGCATCCCTTTGACAATAAAAAGCATATACATGTAAAACAAAACAATCAATAATAATAATTATTACAAATAGAAACAAAACCTTACCAAGTTTGAATGCCTCCAAAAGTTTCCTTTGCTGTATAATAGTCAGGACATCTTTGAGATCTTCCTGTTGTACATATACAAGGTCTTCTATAGATTCCACACCTGAGCGTTCAAGTGAAGTGATGACATGTTCTCGAATCTCCTCAGTCAGACTGGGCAAAGCCCTGAGGATGATAGCCTTTATCTCGTTATGGATTGACATGTAGGAAAGGAATCTAAAATGTGGGGACAGAGTGGTGAAGAGTTACCAAAGACATGCCACAAACTGAATATTTAGGCAGTGGGTAATAATCAAGAAGCTCTGATTGACTGACACAGTAATAGGCCTCCTGCATTGGTGTAGTACAATAACTGTTACTGTAAGGTTGACGAACAGCCTGGTATACCTCAGTGATAAAATACACAGCTGAATTGTTATGAATGATAGCCTTTTTGATTTGTCCTACTATAAGTCCGTCCTCATTATGGCCTATCACCACAAACATGTTGCTCTTATAAGTTGTCCCTTTTACAGTCACACTATGACTAATAAGTGTATGAAGAGGATCAAAGTTCAGATGACCAACTGACTGTATTATCTTGGCATTGTAGTCTCCAGCAATGAATTCAGTTCCCTTCTCTACTACTACAGAGGGTAGGAACAGTGACCCAGTACTCAGAAAAGATTGTAAAAGTTGATGTCTTTCAGCAAGAGTTTTGCAGAGGTTTTTGAAGTTATGAAGCTTCCTTGCACATTGTTTGAAATAAGTATGCTTACTTTCAAACCTTAATGTGCATAAACGGATGAGTGGCCCAAACTGAATGATAAGTTCTGGATAATGATTTAGGTAGTGATGCTTAGGCTTAAGTGGATGTTCCCCAAAACTCTGTGTTCTGGTATGCAAATATTCATCTATCAGAACTCGTAAATAGGCTACCTGACCTGTGGAAATTGCTGGTGCACAAACAAGCTCTACAATTTCTCTCAGCTGTAAGATAAGTTGCCATGCTACACTATCTTCAGGACATTTTATTTTATCACCAATTAACACTGGCAACATTCGCAGGAAACACCAATTTTGAACTGCATGTCCGGAGAGTTTTCCAGCCCCTGGGTTCACCTCAGAAGGTTTGTTGTTAGCATCATTGCCTAGATATTTAAATTGATTTATGCGCCGATTCAACTGAACATAAGTAAAGTTTTTCTCTTTTGACACAAGGTGGTTGAGGTATAACACCAAATCAGTTGAGACAATGCCCTCAAAAAGGTCATGACCAAGGCAAGGAGGTAATCCGGGCTGACATACATGAAAATATGTGAGCTCATTGAAGATGGAGTCAAATTTAACACCACCACAGTCACGTGATTCCACGTTACAACTCAGATCCTCAACATGTTTCTGAAATGACTGTGGTGTGCGGTCAGGGCCCTTGGCCAGAGGGTCTGCCAGAAATGCTTCCCGATTAATCTCACAATACCTGCAAAAATATGAGCTTCTGCTAAAATTTTCAGTGAAGCCCCCAATACTGTGTGAACCCAAATTGTCACCTGAAATTGCATAAAGGGTTCCTTTGCAGAGCTGGCCCTCTGGCAGTATTACTCCATTTGTCTCAAAATCCTTTAAATCTTTCACAAGAGAGCCAAACACTAGATTCTGTCCAAAATGCTTATAGTCTTGTTCTCGACATAACAGTACAAGTTGCATCTGATCAAGACTCAATCTGTTGTGTGGTAAAATGTTTGCAAGTGTCAGATACATGGCTAAAATCTTGTGCTTTTTCCTCCCTGACCCTAGGGGGTTTACTACTTCAAAGGCATCCTGATAAAGGATTATGCCAATTGAAGATGTTGTGTGCTTGAGTAGCAAGTTCTTTTTAATGTTTGTGCCATCCCACAAATCCTGAAAAATATTATCAGTCTGGACTCTAGTTTGTATTTGCTGTAGCTGGTCTCTCACTGACTCTGAGGACAAAAGGGACACAATCGTGTTTTTCACAGGAATATATTGCACAAAACATTCGTTGCCCGACTCATTTTTACCAAGACAAATGGATTCGGGCTCTACATAACTAAAGTTATTTTTGAAAAATGTTTTTCTCTTATGGTCAGATTTAAGTGCATGAGTATTACAAGCCCTGTGGAGATCCTCACTTTTCATGGTATCAATCACAGTGTTTATGTCATCTTTAGTTAGTCCAAGCAATGTCAATTTATCCACAAGTTTGGAAATTAGATGTGACTGATTTATGTCATGTATTTCCTGATAGTGTTCAATGATGGTTTGAATAGTAGAAGATGGAAGGAGCAATTTAGATTGAAGTTTCAGATAAAACAAGGCCAAATGTCTTATAAATTCTCCTTCATCTTCCTTTTCAGGGAACACATCCATTTCTTCAGGACAAAAATCGTCAGTTTGCATATCACAACTTGTATTATTACCATCACTAGTACTGGCAGGATTTGCAACTGAGTCAAGTAGACTTTCATTAGAACAATGTTTATGCTTTCTTGAGACATGTGATGTGAATGTAGACTTGACAGTAAATTTTTGGTTACATTTTCTGAATGGGCATGTAACAGTCTTACCTTCAGTAATGTGGTTTTTCAGGTGTAAGATTAAACCCCGGATATCCTCACACTTCGAGCTACAAAAGTCAACGTGACACGTTAAATCATCAGTTTTATGCAGTTTAGTCTTATTCTTTCCAAATTTATGACCATATGTGTGACACTTAAAGGCTGAAAATTTTGAAAAAACTCTTGTGCACTGAGGGAAACCGCACTTAAACGTTGCATTAGGCAAAAAACTATGCATCCGCATGTGCCTGACATGCGTAAAGGAATTGCTGCAGGTTTTATTGCAAATATTGCAGATTAACATTTTATAATGCAGTCAGCAAATATCAACGGCAAAATAACCATGCTAGTTTAACACAAGCCCTCTTTGAGCTAAAATAAACTAAACTTACGTCGAATGCAAACGTAGCTAACATGTTGCTAATTCAGTACATAATACTCAGAAAAATCGATTTGTTATTAGCAAATAATATAATAAAGGTTAGTACAGTGTAACATTGAAAATGATAAAATTGCATTTACCTCAAGCAAGGAGGGAAAACCCCGTGCGGGAATGCCGTTTATCTCGACCAGTTCAGCTTCAGCCGTTCAGTTCAGTCGACTCGGGACAAACCTCAAAATTGTTGTGTTCTAAAACTCTTTATCCTTCGTTCTGCAATATTTACGTACACCAGGTGAAAAGATGAGGCTAGATTTGATGATCTTGCTCAGATTAGACCTGCAGGTTTCTCTTCTGAGGAGTTGTGAGCATTCGAAACAGCTTCGGACACGTGACTAGACTTAAAAAATACTGTTCTGTACCGTTGAATTAAACAGCAGTTTGCGATTAAAAGTTTTTTTTCCAAAAACGGTTTGCATTCACAGTATTCAACTGTATTTTTGAATAACAGTGCTTTACTGTTGGAAAATCCCTGTTTTTTTACAGTTTTTTTTTACAGTGTATATCTGAAGTGGATCTACTGGATTTGAATATTAAGTGACCGCGTATACCAGCTGCTTCTGTCTTCAATTTTAATCTATATAAAAAATGTAATTCATTCATCTTGGCTACGTTTTTAATGTGTGTACGTATTTATTTATTTATTATTTTGCTCTAACAAGAATTAATCTATATTTAATTAAATCAATTACATTTTATTTTACATTTGATTTGTCCATTTCTGCATCTAAACGCCTAAAAACATAAAACATGCTCTATTATACTATTGTTAGCAATTTCTTTATCGTCCAATTTATCTGGTGTACACACTTTTATTTTCATAATAAACTTGTTTGTTAGATTATACACAGTTACAGTGGTCTATAATAAATATTAACAGGTTTTATTCAAGCTGTTTAGAATGATTGCAGTAGGCTAAAAAACATTGGAAAACAATAACTGTTGTACTTTTTTATATATTTTGTATAATTTCATAGTTTATGCATTATAGTTATAAAAACAAATAAATTTAGCCACTCACATAGAAATCTTAGGCCTTATCCTTTTCTTACAGTTTTAGGAATTTTAAAAAATCGTAAAAAACCTTATTTGTGCTGCAAATAATAATTTCAAACTCAAAAAGTAAATAGTCAGTTCATGCTTTATAAAGCCTTGTCCCAATATTAATAGTCAGTAGTAAGCAGTTTATAAATACAGCTATAAATAGCTTGTTTTTGGTTTATAAGCACATTTATTAAAAAGGAGAGTAAAGGATCAGTTATCTTCCTATGAAAAATAAAAAAATAAAAATAAACAAACAACAACACAGATTGATACAGAACTCAGAAATTCTATTGTGGATTTATGATAAAATCAGCCTGTAAATGAATTCATACTCCTCCAAGAAGACACAAGTAGTTCACACCAAACTTTTTTTTTAACATGAATCCAATATACTGAAGATGTTAAATTGCGAATGGGTTTAGGATACCTTAAATGGTGTGGCCATAGCGATTTATTAAAGTAACATAAAAAAATACAATAGTTATTTTACTATATCTTTAAATTTTTTAATTCCAAACTCTTCATAATTTTTTATATACGTAGAAGTCATCATTTGAAGGAACCACAGTAAGTTTCAAAGCTTTATCATTTTCAAGAGCCAGCAAAAAATTAAAACTATCATAACTTATAAATGAAGCTTGCAATTCTTAGTACCAATAATGGCCACCTGATGGAGCTATAGGATCACTTTTAAATAATTATTATAGAAACAAGTATGATTTAAATCATTTATAGAAATCTTTCAAAGAAAAATAATATGAATTTTATGTATTTTACTGATAAAATGACCCTCACTTAATTAGAATAACAAGCTGAAGTATTGTGAACTGTATATTAAGAATAATTCTTTATAGGCTTTATGGACAGATACGTTTTGAGTGACTCTTGAAGGTTCAGCACCACATCCTCTTTTACCACTGTTTAAAGAATTTATCTTACAGAACAGATGCGAATGAATTTTGGATAGCTTGAATGGTTTTGTCGTGGTGATTTTTTGAAATAACAGTAAAAAAGTAACCAGTAAATGTCTTTTATTTTTTTAAAGTGCAGCTTCTAAACACTTCAAAAAAAATGTACACATAGAAGACAAGTCATTCTGAGGAAATATGCATAGTTTCATGACTATACAACACTATATGGATGATAGAAAATTAAAAAACTATCATAAATCTGATGTCACTCAGTCCCACTGTCACTGTGGGTAATGTGTGTGTGTGTGTGTGTGTGTGTGTGTGTGTGTGTGTGTGTGTGTGTGTGTGTGTGTGTTAAGTGAATTAGGTGTGAAACTATCAGGGAGCATTTAGTCTCCAGTGCCAACATTTTACAGAACTGCCACTTTCCTGGAGTCTCAGAATTACAATGTGTCAGGTTCTGAGAAATCTAAGATTCCAAAAAATGATTTAATTAGAATACCATGAAGTATTGTGAAATACTATATATTAAGACTTTATATATAGGCTTCATGAACAGATTAGAGTGACTCGTGAAGGACCAGCACCACCTACTCTTGTCCGATGGTTTGAGGAATATATCTTCCAGAATCCGGGATTAAGATTTAGGAGCTCATTTTTATTCCACCTCCTTTCCTGAAAGTCTGTCTTGCAGAATTGACTAAAAATTAATCTTCACATTAATTCCTAATTCTTTTGCAATTCTTTTTGTCAGTTCTTCTTGACCTGTTTTTTTCTTCTTCTTTTCTGACCTCATGACCCAGTCAGCATTTTTTGTATAATGGTCAAGTCTTAACTTATCCATTTCTGTATTGCATTTGTGTTTGATATTTCTCATGGGTATTTCATAATTTTCGACTTTACAGTTTGAGTTAAAACTCTTTTTTAGCGCATTCCATCTGCAAAAGAAAACATGCCTAATAATTCTACACACATGAATATAAAGTGTTTTTCTCTTCCAGCTTTCCTGGACTATTGTATAGCACTTATAAATGATTAAATAAAAATAATGGTAGTTATTAAGATTGATATGGTTTGGAATTGGTAAAATGTTCTTGGAAAAAAATCACAATAAAACAATGTTTTAATGTTTAAGTTTGGAATATTAACTGACATGAATGAATGCTATATAAATATTGTTCATGTTAACATAATGTTTATAAATGAAATCTTATTGTAAAGTGTTACTAAAGTTATAAATATATATATATATATATATATATATATATATATATATATATATATATATATATATATATTGTTCTGTGAATGTAATTTTAAAGTCTAGATGATTCGGATTAACCCTTTAACTGCCATATCCTTTAAAACCTCACTGCCAGAGGGATATTATGAATGCATGTGCCCGCTGGGCACACTTTACCTGATGCCACCGGGGGTGGCGATGGCATTGGTGGCTTGAGCCCGCCATCGCTGCTTGCAGCTATATTTCTTCTTCTTCTTCTTCTTCTTCTTCTTCTTCTTCTTCTTCTCCCGAATGAATCGCATTTTTGAGGGCTTTAACATGCTCAAAAAGTCATGAAACTTTGCACACGCGTCAAACCTAGTGAAAATTTTCGTCTGATATAGGATTCAGAAGAGGGTGTGGCAAAATGGCTCGACAGCGCCACCTATACCAAGAAAATCAACAGCCTTCCAGCTATGTTTCACGTACATGCATGAAAATTGGCACACATATGTAACACACCAATACCTACAAAAAAGACTCTTGGAGCGAAATTCTAAACCCAACAGGAAGTCGGTTATTTTTAATATTATGAGCATTTTTTGTGTAATTTTGGTCATTTCCATGTGTTGTATTTTAACGAACTCCTCCTAGAGATTTCTTCAAATCAACACCAAATTTGGTATGCCTAATCTAAAGGCCTTTGCGATGTTAAATTGCGAAGATCTTGAGTTTTCGTTGAAGGGCGTGTCAGTGGCGGCCTGGCGAATTTCGATGATTCGCAACAGGAAGTGAAATATTTTACGCTGCGACGAACTACTCCTAGAAATTTTATGACATCAATGTGTTTTTTGTGGTCAGTCTAATCTAAAGGTGTGTGCAATGTTCAGTTGTGAAGATCTTGAGCTTTCGTTAAAAGGCTTGTTCATGGCACCGCGACGAAGTTCGATGTCTCGCCATGGGAATAAAAGATGTTATAACTCAGGCATAAAATGTCCGATCTTCCCCAAACTTCACATGTGTGATAAGAGTCCTGGCCTGAACAGATCTGCAGGCCAATATTCCACCGGGTGTGGCAGAATGGCTCTATAGCGCCACCTATACACTTTCAACGGAGTGCGCCTCGAGCTATGTTTCACGTACATGTACAAAAATTGGTACACACATGTAACACTCCAATACCTACGAAAAAGTCTCTTGGTACGAAATCCGGATCCCAACAGGAAGTTGGTTATTTTGAATTTTCCCTTCAAAATTGGTGTTGTTTTTGCCATTTTCAGGGGTTGTACTTTAACAAACTCCTCCTAGAGATTTATTCAGATCAACACCAAACTTGGTCAGTGTAATCTAAAGGCCTTTGCGATGTTAAATTGTGAAGGACTTGAGGTTTCGTTAAAGGTCGTGTCCATGGCGGCTTGACAAATTTTGATGTTTTGCCATGAAAAAGGAAGTTGCAGTAACTCAGACATACAATGTCCAATCTGCCCCAAACTTCATATGTTGGATAAGACTCTTGACCTGAACAGATCTGCATGCCAATATTCAGTTATAGTCATAGCGCTACCTATTGGCAACAGGAAGTAACATATTTTACAATGCGACAAACTATTCCTAGAAATTTTATGACATCAATGTCTTTTTTGTGGTCAGTCTAATCTAAAGACCTGTGTGATGTTTAGTTATGAAAGATCTTGAGTTTTTGTTAAAAGGTGTGTCCATGGCGCCGTAACGAAGTTCGATGTCTCGCCATGGGAATAAAAGATGTTATAACTCAGGCATAAAATGTTCGATCTTGCCCAAACTTCACATGTATGATAAGGGTCCTGGCCTGAACAGATCTGAAGGCCAATATTCCATCGGGTGGGGCAAAATGGCTCGATAGCGCCACCTATACACTTTCAACGGAGTGTGTATACACTTACAATGGAGTGCGCCTCAAGCTATGTTTCACGTACATGTTCAAAAATTGGTACACACATTTAACACATCAATATCTACGAAAAAGTCTCTTGGTACAAAATACGAATCCCAACAGGAAGTCAGTTATTTAGAATTTTCTTTGCAAAATTGGTGTTGGTTTTGCCATTTTCAGGGGTTGTACTTTAACGAACTCCTCCTAGAGATTTATTCAGATCAACACCAAACTTGGTCAGTGTAATCTAAAGGCCTTTGCAATCTTAAATTGCGAAGATCTTGAGGTTTCGTTAAAGGGCGTGTCCATGGCGGCCTGACAAATTTCAATGTTTCGCCATGAAAAAGGAAGTTGCTGTAACTCAGACATACAATGTCCAATCTGCCCCAAACTTTGCATGTTAGATAATACTTCTGCCCTTAACAGATCTACATGCACATATTCACTTATAGTCATAGCGCCACCTGCTGGAAACAGGAAGTGGCATATTTTAGGGCTTATGCTTATGCATATGCATCAGGGCTTTTTTACTCCTAGAAATCTTTTGACATAAATGTATTTTTTGTGGTCAGTCTAATCTTAAGGACTGTGCAATGTTAAATTATGTAGATCTTGAGTTTTTGTTAAAGGGCGTGTCCATGGCACCATGACAAAATTTGATGTCTCGCCACAGGAAAAGAAGTTGTTGTTGTAACTCAGGCATAACATATTCCATCTTCCCCAAACTCCACATGTTCGATAAGAGTCCTGGCCTGAACACATCTGAAAGTCAATATTCCATTATAATGATAGCAACACCTGCTGGCAACAGGAAGACTGGCACATATAAATGATTTTGACATATTCCACTTATATTTATGACTTTAAATGCATATTTCTCACCGTTCGCCAATTTACTAAAGCCGCTCGCTGGCGGTGAGCCCGGGTGCGAGGGCCCGTTCATCGCTGCTTGCAGCTTTAATTATTATTATTTTTCTTCTTCTTCTCCAAAATAAATCACATTTTTGAGGGATTAAACATGCTCAAAAAGTCATGAAACTTTGCACACGCACCAAACCTGGTGAAAATTTTCGTCTGATATAGGATTCAGAAGAGGTGAGTTTATTTAGTTTTTGCACTTACTAATACAAAGCACTTATTACATAAATTATGGTGTAACCTTAGGTATAGCTTATACTTTGCCATGCCTAATATGACGGCAAGCTATGTTACTTCACATTAACCAGAAGCAGATATATATATATATATATATATATATATATATATATATATATATATATATATATATATACATACATACATACATACATACATACATACATACACATGCATACATACATACATACATACATACATATATATATATATATATATATATATATACATACATAGATACATACATACATACATACATACACACACACACACACACACACATACATATATATATATATATATATATATATATATATATATATATATATATATACATACATACATACATACATACATACATACACATATATATATATATATAACAAAAAACAAAAACAAAATTCGGTTTCACACACTCACACTGTAAAAAAGGCCCCCTCGTGGCCGCTTTGCATCAGACACTTTACTGTGACTCTCTCTCTCCTATGGGAAGATTACTCGCTTCACCTGGACTCTTAGCCAATCACAAGTTAACTCAGGATCGCTGCACGCTGGTTGCATTCTGTCCGAGACTTTTGCCAGTAGTGCACGCTAACTGCACGGACTTAAAACCCGTTTTGATACAACTGCTTTATCCTGTGTGGGTCTTTACAAGTAAGAAACTGTATTTTGTTGTTCCTTTACTGTCATTGCTGATGCTAGATTGGTAGTGTTTTGTCTGTTTAGTGTTGCTAATTTAAGTTCAGGTTTTTCTGCCCGATAAGGCCTCGCGTTGTAATGCTTCTTCCTATGTATAAATGTATAAGTCTCTACTCGGGCATTATTCTTTTGTTACACATTGTGTAATACCAGTTATGCACCCTCTGCGCATAGTTTGTAAGCTATTGCGGTGATATTCGCCTTTAATCCAGTTAATTGGTTATAGAGCACGCACTGCATGTACACTGGTCGTCAGGTGACACCTCTCAGAACGGCCTGTTGTAGTTATGTGACCAGCAGAGGGAGGCTTTGTATAGCGAATTGTTTATGTTTTCTCATTGTTATAGTTCTAGCAGCCCAGAACCATTGCACAGCCTTTTTCATTCTTTTAATGCCAGTTTCGGCCATGTTAAAATAATATTGTATTTTATTTCTGCTGTATTGTTGGAATAGGATACAGTTAATACAAATAATGGTTTGTTTGCATGATAATCATTCATTTTCATTCAACTAATTATTTTTGTTTTCACTTCTTTATTGTTTCAGAACCACACACACACATCAATGTACATTTCAATCATGCAGTTGTAAATCCAATAAATACTTCCAATGAAGAAATCTTGCGTGATTCTGACCGATCACCCGCTGTGAGCTCTACCTAACAATTCACAAACTATCAAAATCAAAGAAGCCAGTCCTCTTCTAAACACACACACTGGATTGTTTACATTGCAATATGCATTAAAATATATTTTTATCTACATTAAAATGACATAAGTAACATGAAGAAATTGTTTTTCCAATAAACAGTGGGAGATTCAAGCAACATATCCTCTGATGCAGATGTCACAAACACCGTTGCTGATGCAGGAGTGTCTGAAGATCCAGGCATACATGATGGACAACAGAATGATGCTGACAGAATTGCATAGAGCTGAACAGAGCCAAGTGGCTCAAGAGGCTGCCTGTTTCGAATGAATATTGAAGGCACCACAGGAGGCTGAGGTGAGAAGATTCCAGGAAATGCAGGCACTGCATGTGACAAAGCTGACCTAATTGTCACTGCTGGGCAACACTGGCACACACACGCACACACCTTCACTTAAGCAGAAATACTTACCTTTGTAATAACTCACGCTCATTTCCCTCCTGGTGTTCCGCCGTCGGCTGGCGGGTGCACACGCACTCCCGATGGCACATATGTGTTGGACATTATTTCATCTTCCCCTCCACATCCGTCAATATTCATTACCCCGGACATTTCACACACTCACACTGCACGTTGTTTGATGTTGTCTTGTCTAATCGGTGTTTGTTATATTGAATTGGGCATGCGATGGTCGGTGTTCCGGTGTGAGACGCTGCCTAAACAGAGCGATAGAGCGGCGATCAGTTATGACGTCACTGACGGCGCCGCGCTGCCGCAGCGCACCGGAAACCAGCCAAACCATTGTTTTATATTAGTAGGGGGTACCTTGTTTTTGCGTGTATATAAATTAAATGGTCGAATGTAGTATTTTTGTGTTTAATGTTTTATTTGTTGATTACGTGTTTGAGTTTGTGTTTAGTATTAATAATTGGTGTAAAAGTCGAAATGCCTGAAGTAATGGGGTTTTAAACGTCTCTTATTACCCATTTGAGAAGTCCCATGTGAAGGGGGTGGAGTCTGGCCTATATAAGGGCAGGCCAGATTAACACTCATCACTTGTTTACCAAGTCGGGGCGAGAGAGCAACTGTGGTGCCTCAAGCGATCTTTTTTCTAACTCCTGTATATTGTGGATACTTGTATATTGACTTTTTCCATTTGGATTATTCCCTCTTTATTTTCTGTTTGTTGTTTCTTTGGTACTTTGTTCACCTATATATATTTTTTCACCATTGGACTGTGTATATTTTTTGGCACTGTAAATAAATTGCACTTGCACATAAGTGCTATTGCGGGCTGAGCCATCATTTAACATCTTTTACGGACATTCACAACGTCCCCAAGCGAGTGGTGGTTCTCGCTTTATCACAATGTTCTTAAGGGTTTGATTAAAACGCTCCACCAGACCATCTGTCTGAGGGTGGTATGGGGTCGTCTTGATGGCGTTGATACCCAGCTGCTGGTATAGTTGCCCCATTAACCGTGTGGTGAAGTTAGTTCCCTGGTCTGTCAGGATCTCCTCTGGAATGCCTACTCTGGAGAACATTTGGACGAGGGCATGGATGATTTTCGGCGTTGTGATGGATCGGAGTGGAAACGCTTCTGGATATCTTGTAGCGTAGTCGCTGACCACCAGGATGTACCGATGTCCTGCACTACTTCTTTCAAGTGGGCCTACGATGTCCGTGGCGATGCGTCTGAAAGGAGAAGAGATCACAGGGAGAGGATGCAGGGGTGCTTTGCCCCGCTGGGAAACAACACTGGTCTTTTGACAGATGGCACATGTATTGCAATATGTCTGAACATCTGTGTATAGTGTAGGCCAGTGGAACCGTGAACTAATGCGTGCATATGTTTTCTGCTGTCCTAGGTGGCCAGCCCAGGGAACAGTGTGTGCTAAATGTAAGACAATATGGCGGCAACATGTTGGAACAACTAAACGTGTCACATCATTTGTCTGCAAATACAACACTCCATTCAACACAACATATTTTTCATTGCACAGATTAGCTGCATTTTCACACCCTGCCTTCTCAAAGAGTGATTTTAAAGACTCATCATCCCTTTGTAATTTCGCAATGTCCTCCGGAATCCTCCAGCCACTAACCTGGAGACAATCCACAGAGGTCTTAGAAACTGGGGTGCCCATGTACTTCCCTAGACGCCGCTGTCGGCGTGACTTCCTAGGGCCCTTTGTGCCGCCCTGCAACAGATTACTGTCCAAGTCCGGCAGTGGCTGCAGACCTGCCTTGGCTTGTGCCCGGGCGACAACAGGACATGACACTTCAACAGTGGCAGAGGGAGTAACAGTTTCAGAGTCTTTGGTGGTTTGTAACAGATAATTTAGTACTGGTAAGTCTTGACCCAAAATCATATCAGCTGGCAAGTTATCAACTATGGCAACATTTAACAAGTACAATTGATCATACACCTCAACAACGACTTCAGCTCTAGGGTACTGCTTTACATCCCCATGTACACATTGAACAGCGGTAGTGCTCACATAATTTACATTTGGCACAAAACATGGTTTTAACAGAGAAAGAGTGCTACCAGTGTCCAAAAGAGCTTGCAACGAATGTCCATTAACTGTCACCTTACACCTATTTTGACTCTCCTCTACAGAGTCTCTAACATTGTCTTCCTCTCTGGGAACATAACAAAATCCAGTCAATTTTGCTTTTCGCACAGGACACACTGATGCTTTGTGTCCAGGCTGTTGGCAATAAAAACAAATTAGTCCCTTGCCCACAGATGATTTTTGTCCTTTTGCATGGTCTATACGATCAGCGTGACTTTTCTCAGCTTCAGCCCCAGAGCGATCAGAAACAGAACGTACAGTACCTCTTGGTGGTTGAGTGCGCAGGCCTCCCCTGTGAGCATTCATGTACTGTTGAGCCAGCTTTGCTGCCGCCAGGCCTGTCATCGGCTCATGCTCCCGTACCCATGTGCGAGTATCATACGGGAGTACACGAAGAAGCTGCTCCAGGATAATAGCCTCACCAATCTCCTCTTTAGTATGCTCCTCAGGCCGTATCCATCGTCGATACAGATTCCTCAAGCGATGGTAAGTTTCTGTTGGTGACTCTCCCGCTGGAACAGAGGACACTCAGAAGCGCTGGCGGTAAGTTTCTGGTGAGATGTTAAATTTCTCCAGCAGTGCCTCCCTTAGATCAGCATACACCTCTGCCTTCTCCTCATCCATCGCTAAGTATGCGTCCAGTGCCTGCCCTGTCAGCAACGAGACAAGTCGAAAGCTCCACTCCTGCTCAGGCCACCCCCAGGTCCTGGCCAACCGCTCGAACCGCCGAAGATAGTTTTCAATGTCTTTCCCCTGCTGGAAGGCTGGCATTTTTGGTTCAGACCGCTGCATTGGCTGATTTGGTGCTGGGACATTTGTGGAGTCTAGGACATGTGCTTGCCTGTCTCGTGTAGGTCCTCTCTGTGCTGCCGGAGTTGGTAGGTCCATCCGCAGACTATCTATGTCTTACGAGGTCTCTGCAGGCCGTGCTGACTGTACGATGGACTCTCGTAGACCACGGAGCTCTCGCAAATATCTCTCTTCCCTCTCCTCTTGTGCATCCAGGAATTTGCGCATCAGAGACACCATTCCTTCACCAGACATTTCACCGGCTGTGAAGGGCTTGGTCTGTGGTGAACTGGCCTTTGCTGATACTCCAGGAAGCCTTGTAGCTGCCTCTTCGTCCTCCGTAGATTCCATTGAATCCCAGGTAACATCCTTTTCAACCACCACCTTCCCCTGGGACCGCAAACCCGTCCTGGGTTTTTTACCTTTTGGCGCTGTCTTGCGGGTTGCCATCCCACCGCTGCCATCAAATGTGATAAAGCGAGAACCACCACTCGCTTGGGGACGTTGTGAATGTCCGTAAAAGATGTTAAATGATGGCTCAGCCTGCAATAGCACTTATGTGCAAGTGCAATTTATTTACAGTGCCAAAAATATACACAGTCCAATGGTAAAAAATATATATGGGTGAACAAAGTACCAAAGAAACAACAAACAGAAAATAAAGAGGGAATAATCCAAATGGAAAAAGTCAATATACAAGTATCCACAATATACAGGAGTTAGAAAAAAGTTCGCTTGAGGCACCACAAACATGTTACGTAAGTTTGTTGCCGACACAGAACGGGATTGGGACAAGTGGCTGCCTTTTGTGCTTTTTGCCTACAGAGAAGTACCTCAAGCCTCAACTGGGTTCTCACCATTCGAACTGCTCTATGGATGGCAAGTGCAGGGACCATTGGACCTACTGAGAAGAGGGTGGGAAGACCCTGCCTCCAGAACTGAGGAGAAAGGCATAGTGCAGTATGTTCTAGAGATGAGAGATCGACTTGAGCGGTACAGAACCTGCAAGAGGCACAAAAAGCTCAAAAACGATGGTATGACCAGCATGCAAGACTTCGACAGTTCCAGCCGGGGCAGAAAGTTCTACTCCTATTGCCAACATCATCGAATAAGCTGTTGGCCAAGTGGCAAGGGCCATATACCGTGGTCCGCAAGATGGGGCCAGTGACGTATGAGATCCACCACCCTGACAAGGGGAAAGCTAAACAAACTTACCACATAAACCTGTTGAAGGAGTGGAGAGAGTCGACCGGTAAGGCAACAGAGACGTCACTTCTTGTACGGAAGGTGGAGGATGTGGAGGATAAAGGTTCAGAGGCAGAAGCTCAGAGACAGACGTCAGTGGTGAGCTTGGATCACCTAGATGACTTGAAAAAGGAAGAGCTACAGCAGCTGGTGAACCAATTTCCTGCTTTGTTCCGCCAGAAACCTGGTCGGACTGAAATGTGTCAACACACCATACACCTGACCGACCCAGCACCCTCAAGACAGCAGCCTTACCGTGTTCCTGAAAGGTTGGTAGTACCTCTAAAGGAAGAGATCAAGATGATGAAGGAACTAGGAGTAATAGAGCCCTCGGTGAGTGAATGGAGTAGTCCCATGGTCATCGTACCAAAGAAGGATGGGACACTGCGTGTCTGCATCGACTTTCGTAGGCTGAATGCGCAATCAAAGTTTGATGCCTACCCAATGCCACGAGTGGATGATTTATTGGAGAAAATTGGACAGGCTCAGTTTATCACCACCTTGGATCTGTGCAAGGGCTACTGGCAGGTGCCTCTCGATCCAGCTTCCAGACCATACACAGCGTTCCGGACCCCACTGGGGTTATACCAGTTTACAGTCCTTCCGTTTGGCCTGCATGGGGAACCTGCCACATTCCAGAGGTTAATGGATCGAGTCCTCCAGGGCTGCGAGGAATGGTCTGCTGCTTATTTGGACGATGTGGTGATCCACAGTAACTCCTGGCCTGAACATCTTCAGCATGTGCTACAAACCTTGGAGAAGATACAAGCAGCTGGGTTGACACTGAATGTAAATAAATGTGAGTGGGCGCGTCAAGAAGCTGGATACCTTGGATACCACCTAGGCAATGGCCAGCTGCGACCACAGGTGGACAAGGTGGAGGCAATTCGGCGGAGCCCAAGACCCAGAACAAAGAAGGAGGTGAGGTCTTTCCTAGGGTTAGTGGGCTGGTACAGAAGATTTGTGCCAAACTTTGCCTCAATTGCAGTACCCTTGATGGACTTACTGAGTAAGTCAGTAAGCAATCCAGTTCCTTGGTCTGAGGATTGTGAGACAGCATTCAACACTCTGAAAGAAAATATGTGTTCCAGCCCAGTCCTACAGAGTCCATATTTCTCAAAACGGTTCCTTGTACAAGTGGATGTTTCAGCGACAGGAATTGGTGCAGTGTTGGCACAAGGAAGTTCAGGAGAAGAAAAGCCAGTTGTTTACCTTAGTCGCAAGCTGTTGCCCAGGGAAACCCGATACTCTACGATAGAGAAGGAATGTCTTGCCATCAAGTGGGCCCTTGACAGCTTACAGTACTACCTCCTTGAACGAGAATTCGATCTGGAAACTGACCACAGAGCATTGACCTGGATCCAGTCGATGAAAGACCATAATGCCAGAGTTACAAGATGGTACCTGTCCTTGCAACCGTACAACTTCAAGATACGACATCGACCTGGCAAACAAAATGTGGTCGCCGACTACCTGTCCCGGTTCCCAGTCAGTGCGTCGCTTGGAGAGGGGGGAGGTAGTGTGACAAAGCTGACCTAATTGTCACTGCTGGGCAACACTGGCACACACACGCACACACCTTCACTTAAGCAGAAATACTTACCTTTGTAATAACTCACGCTCATTTCCCTCCTGGTGTTCCGCCATCAGCAGCGCGGGTGCACACGCACTCCCGATGGCACATATGTGTTGGACATTATTTCATCTTCCCCTCCACATCTGTCAATATTCATTACCCCGGACATTTCACACACTCACACTGCACGTTGTTTGATGTTGTCTTGTCTAATCGGTGTTTGTTATATTGAATTGGGCATGCGATGGTCGGTGTTCCGGTGTGAGACGCTGCCAAACAGAGCGATAGAGCGGCGATCAGTTATGACGTCACTGACGGCGCCGCGCTGCCGCAGCGCACCGGAAACCAGCCAAACCATTGTTTTATATTAGTAGGGGGTACCTTGTTTTTGCGTGTATATAAATTAAATGGTTGAATGTAGTATTTTTGTGTTTAATGTTTTATTTGTTGATTACGTGTTTGAGTTTGTGTTTAGTATTAATTATTGGTGTAAAAGTCGAAATGCCTGAAGTAATGGGGTTTTAAACGTCTCTTATTACCCATTTGAGAAGTCCCATGTGAAGGGGGTGGAGTCTGGCCTATATAAGGGCAGGCCAGATTAAAACTCATCACTTGTTTACCAAGTCGGGGCGAGAGAGCAACTGTGGTGCCTCAAGCGATCTTTTTTCTAACTCCTGTATATTGTGGATACTTGTATATTGACTTTTTCCATTTGGATTATTCCCTCTTTATTTTCTGTTTGTTGTTTCTTTGGTACTTTGTTCACCTACATATATTTTTTCACCATTGGACTGTGTATATTTTTTGGCACTGTAAATAAATTGCACTTGCACATAAGTGCTATTGCGGGCTGAGCCATCATTTAACATCTTTTACGGATATTCACAACGTCCCCAAGCGAGTGGTGGTTCTCGCTTTATCACACTGCAACAGGCCACAAACCAGATGTTTCAGCCACTACTGGGCACTTTAGCAAGTGCGCTGAATCCTGGTCAGCCTCGACCTCATTCCTCAACAATGCCAGCCTGGACCACAACACCCCCACCAACATCAATCCCTAGTGCTTGGTCCTTGCCCCACCTGTTTCAGCCAGCTGCCCTGCAGCCAATGAATAATCCACATCACCACCACCGGCAATCAGAATCTCCATCCAACCCAGATGAACATCCTAGCACTTCATCCATTATACATGACATTAATAGTACACACTACTACAACATAGTTGTAGTTTTTTTTTGCAAAAGTTAGGAAAGGCTTTGTTTGTGTAGGCCTTTAATGTGCAGTCATTTTGCGCTTGAATTGTTCTGTTTAGTGTTCGGAAGAAACTTCAGAAATGACTACCCTGTGTGTGTTTACATTTCACAGAAATATGCTACCTCATTTTCATTATTAGTATTCTTATTTATTTATTTTTTACTTTTGGAATACATTTTTGGAATATAAAGTAAAAATAGGTCTTTTTTTGGCACAACACACAGCCATTTTTAATAAATGGCTTAAATGTTTAACTGTAAAACATGTTTATTTTCCAATCATGTTTTGTAGCCAACATTTCTGGAAAGTTACATTTGTCTAAAGTTAAACAGGCAAGTTTGGTGTTAAGAATGTTCTATGTTCTTTTTTTTTATATAAGAACTGTGATCGTATTTACGTGTAGCAGCAACTGTTAGCAGGCATTTGAAGGACTAGCTGGAGGCAAAGCTCCCTAAGACCACCACTTATGCACTGAAATAATGGCATAGTGCTTTTGGCTTATGGTGTTTGTGTGGTCACTCATGGGAGATTGAGGTTCAAATTACATGCGCTGTTACCTAATTTTTCAAGGTTTTCTTTTCAAAAATGTATTGTAATTTCAGACAATGTACCAGACACATAGCACTGCTAAAAAAAAAAAACATTTTACTTTCAAGATTTGGAAACATTTTCAGATGTGTCAACTTTACATTCATTACAAATTAAACAGAAAATAAAACCCTTTAAAGCAAAAGTGTTTCCATTCCATCCATTTTAAATCAGACAAAATAAGTTTAGTATATGGTGGTAACATACTAGCATATGAACATAAATGCTAACAGATGAACTCATCAAGAAAAGACAGCATTTATGTTTAAACCATACTGAACATTATTTGCAGGCTTTGGTCATTCATATTGTAGCAAAGTAGCTACACAGTGCATTTCTAATGTGTTGCTGCTGTGTGTGCCCCTGATCATGTACAGGTCCCTCTTCCTCTGCAACTCTTTCTTCCTCTGCAACTCTTTCTCCCTCCAGAAATTCCTCCTTCTGTACCTCGCAGAAATTATGCAGCACACAGCAAGCAGACACAATGTGGCTTACAAAAGTTATGTGGGCCTCATTTTCTTTAAGAAGGCAACGCCAGCGTCCTTTGAGGCAGCAAAAGGCGCGCTCAACTGTCATACGGGCTTGGTTTAATCTGTGGTTGAAATTGAGCTGCTGTGGTTTTACTGCTCCTCCTTCTGGGTAAGTAGAGGGTAAGCTGAATCACCCAAAAGAAAAAGAGGTACATCGACCCCCCTCATCCTATGGTCCACCACACCTTGCAGAATGATGGATTATCTCTTAATTTTATTAATATTGCAAGATGAATTAGGAAAATGTCATTTTTGCTATTAAAATGTCAAAATACTTTAAAATAGGCCTGTAATATGGATGATATCAAACCGTTTTTTGACAAGCAAACAGAAACAGCATAATTGCAGAAGTCATTTTTGACCAAATTATTTGGGGAAATTATGCTAAGAGGCTAACGATTGGTAAGGATACCACACAACATCAAATTCAAGGACTTCCAGGCACCAACAAATTAAGTATAGTGTAGAGAATGTTTAATGAGAACTCACAGAAAACTATTTCAAAGAGAAAGAGAGGGCATGACATTACCTGATAGATCGTTGGTAATATTTTCGGAAGATGACCATGTCAGAGTTAAGAATTAATGCATGCCTCCGCTTGAAGTTACGAGCGATGCCCGCTCGCCGTTTGCAGTGCATTAGAATGTTGTTTTCTAGCCACATCCGCGATTCATTATAGAAATGTATTGTTTGCATATTGTGGTTTATGCAAACAATGTAATACATTATGGCCAGGGACAAAACCAGCCCGCGCAGTCGTCTCTCCATAGTTCTGTTGTCTCTGTGTTGTTGTTTGATGGCTTTTCCTCTTATGTTGGAATTTTCCCGCACGTAAATTCTGACCAATCGAAAAGCAGTTTAGGAAATACGTCATGGCCAATGAGTGATGTAGATGTTGTCATGTGACAAGGGACAAGGTACAAAATATTTTTTTTACTATTTAAAAGAAACTGGATAAGAGAATATAGCATGAGATAAATATGAACAGAAGATGGCAGTAATGCAACAAACTGGATGCCAGTTGCCGTAAAACACCAAGGAAGAAGAAGCAGCAGCAGCTACTGCCACTAACTGTTGCTGTTTTTTAACGCAACAAAAGTCAGAATTGGGGATGGGCAGTACAACACATTTTGTTTTCGATACGATACCGATACTTTTGATGACCAGTATCGTCGATATCGATACCGATACGATACTTAACTTAATTTTTAGATTATTAAATTCAATTATTATGAATACAATGGGTAAATGATACCTACTTAACTTTATATTTGAAATGCATTTTAACATTCATACACCTTAATTGCAATTTATTAGGTTGTTTTTGTTTACACATGGTTAAAATATGTTTACTGTAGCGGTAACCAAGGAAATCTACAAATACTATAGTTAAACTATATTCACTTTACCATGGTTCATTGTCATAAGGGACTGCAAGTAAATAGGCTGTTGCATGCATCTTTAAAACTCAAATATAGTTGATAAGAAAGTGATTATATTAAAACAGATAGTACAGGTTTAGCCTAACATTCCATATACATCTCCCCAGTGTTCCTGTCTCCCGCTCCCTCATCATGTGTCAATAATTTCTGATGGGTTTCTTAACAAGGTATCTGGAGGAGGGAAACAATTATTATTTAATTAATAATTGTTTTTTTATGTATTATTGATTTGCACCAGAAATAAAGTTAACTATAATGTAAGTATAATTATATAGATATTTGCACTACAATTCCTTAAACTTCTGTCTAATTAAATTAAAAATATTATTTTTTGCACTGGAAAGAACATTCTAGAAGTCTAATTCTATTGATTAAGTTTGCACAAGGCTACAGAAAACTTTTGTTTATTTTTCTTTAATGCTATATGTTGTATTTGTTTATGTAACTTGTATTAAGTTAAAAATAAAACGTATTAAAACTAAACAAATCTGGTACATTGTTGGCAAAATGATCATGATAGCCTTTATATTTCACATCTATGTCACATAGATGTGAAATATGTGGTTCAGTCTTGTATATTGATTAGGCCTACTTCGCTATTCTATAAATATATAGGCCTAATAAGTTGTATTATAATATGCTATAATGTATGAAATATATTTATCTAAATGTATCAATTCGTTTCCACAATATTCACCAGAAGTCATTATTTCAGGAGTTATTTTTTTTTTTAATTTCCATGGGGGCAAGTCACTGGGAGAGAATTCATTTTGTAAATGCTTGTTTTGAGACTATGGTGAACTTGAGACGGTTTTGCATGGGGCACTTGACTTGAGTTCAGACCCCGAGGTCTTAAAGTGACAGAAGCTGCTAATAAAGCTGCTGTCGCCATTTGTTTCAATGTTAATCAAACATCAGAAAGAAAGTAATTCACTGCCCTTGACTGAATCACTTTTTGTAAAATAAATGAGAATGAATGTTGAATTTATAGAGAAAACTATGTATTGTATATTTGATTACTTTATACAATATTATTCAAGTTTTTCAAGTAGGTATTTTCTTAATTGTATATTGTAAAGGAAATGGCAACTGTTATTCTTAATGATTCTAGAGTATATTTATGTAACATCTTCAGCAGTGTTTTAGAAAAATGCGGGGGGGGGGGGGGTGTTAGGGGGTTCTCTCTCTATAGTTATTTCATTATTGATTGATTGATAGTGGCACTGTACATATATTGTAAAATATTAAAAAGTACTTATTGAGTACCAGCATTTTTTCCCATTTCATTCACTGTTGATAATATAAATATATCTTCATTAAAAATTATATGAAAATGTAAAAATAATCTTCAAATAATTTCTACCATTTGGTAGATAAATCTGTGTGACCTATGTGCATTTTTTGTCATTTAAAGATAAGGCATCATGTGGCCAGATTGTAATAGGAGATACAGTTGGCAAAAAGAGAGAGAATCCCTGGCAGGTATTTCTTGATTCTTTTGTAAAATCTGTGTAATCATATAATGCCAAATGTTAATACCAATACTGACAATTATCATATGTTATACTGAATATTCAGCAAAATAATTTTCTGTATTTTGTAGGCTCTTATACTCAATCATTTGGGCAGGCTTTTTGTGGTGGAGTTCTGATTGATGAAAACTGGGTTCTCACTGCTGCTCACTGCCTAGAGACAAGTACAAGGTTCAGTGTCAGGCTGGGTATGTAAGACAATTTGATATAAATTTAAGTATTCTATCATAGTGTTAGGCTTTTTATCCTCCATTAGAATTTTTAGAAGATGCATGACTAAAGCAATTTGCCACAAAATAAACTGCTAGAAAACATAGATTACAGTGATGTTGTTTACTAAGCTTAGGCCTCATAAGTGAAAAGAAACACCAAAAGACAGTCTAGCTACAGTGTTACTTTCCAGCGTATTAATTCCACTCATGGTGTCCCAACTATTTGGCGGATAGCAGTGAAAGCTTCCTGAGAAATTACACTTTGTGTTTGTGACAGTCCTAGTCTCTGTAAAAAAAACAACAGCAAATGCATAAGGAAGCAGCCTTCCTTTTTTTAACCAACCATAAAACATAGCCAAACATAAACGCTCTCTGGCTTTGAATTCTAATTGTATGGCCATCTCTCCATGTGACTATGACCAATTGAGGACTGAAGAATCTGAGATGACTTCCTGTACAACAATCTATTGCCCACCCACAATACTGTGGACAATGATATAGCTCTGTTTCGCTAGGCTACACCAGCCAAGTTTTCCACATACATACTCACAGCATGCCTCCCTAGCCAGAACCTGGCCGAACAAATGTTGTCACAGACTGTCACAGTCGTCTCTGGCTGGAGGGAGGGAAAAGAGATCTCTCGTCACATCAGTTCAACTCTCAACTTCATTGAAATTCCAATTATAGACAACAAAGAGTGTTCCAGGCATATGATGAACAACCTCACTCAGAACATGCTTTGTGGGGGAATGCTGGGGCAAATCAAAGATGCTTGTGAGGGGGACAGTGGGGGTCCAATGATGACACGGTTTCATGATTTGTGGTTCCTCATAGGTCTGGTGTCCTGGGGAGAAGGCTGCGGGCAAAAATACAAACTTGCCATCTACACCAAAGTGTCCAGCTATTTGGACTGGATAGATAATGTTCGTCAGAGGTAGGATAAAGTTTAGACCCCTACCTTTCTATCCTGTTTGCCTCACATAAAATATAAATCAGAAAAAAACAGTGTGCTCCCTATAGTTCTTTGGTGTGTAGAAATTGACATTTAATAAACACATCAATCAAAACATTATTTTCCTGTTCTCTGGAAAGTAATGCTGTCAATAAATAAAGTAGACAAATGTTACACATTGCATTTTAATGAGGCTATAAAATGAACATACTTTCATAGTCCCATTACTTGATTCCTCTATTAGGTAACATTATATAAAATACTGTAAGACAGGACTTAACATATTATGTTATTTAATACATGCTAAAATACAGTTCTTGTTAGATTTTTTTAAATGATTTAAGAAATTTTGGGATGACCTTTATGAATATATTTAGTTTTTAACCTGGCAGCGGCAAAATGCAGCAAAGCATACAACTGCATCAGAAAACATGCACTGGGGACGTTCTTGAGAATGGACAATTACAGATCTAACACTTCATCTACAGCGATATCGTTGACTTGATTGCAAATAAATGCACATACACTATTTAACTGAACAGAGATGACATAACTGAATTCAATGATGAACTGCCTTTAACTATCATTTTGCATTGTTGACACACTGTTTTCCTAATGAATGTTGTTCAGTTGCTTTGACGCAATGATATGAATATAAATAAAGGTGACATTGATATAATTTATATTAAAAAATATATATTATACTGAGTAAAGAAATGGAGAAATAAAAAAAATAATGTAAATGGATTTTTATACAAAAGCATACAATTACTCTTTGATGAATACCCTCTCTGTGGAAGGGTGAAGTGGAAGAACTGCTTCGTGTTTTTTTTTTTGTTGTTGTTTTTTTGCGCTGCATTTATATAAAATTTTTAAGTATTTATATTTTCTTTTTATGTAGCCTAAATTAAATAAAACCCTACTGAGATCAGTGTTGGTATAGTTACTTTGGAAAGTAGTTAGTTAGGTTACAACGTTACCATCAATTAAAAGTAATCAGTTATGATACAGCATTACCTATTCATAAAAGTAACGCGTTAGAGTACTCATGCGTTACCAAAAATTAAAAGCCGTTTGCAGCGGCACACACATGACAGACACAGCCCCCGGCCCCTTTAAATGCACCTAGAAGTCGTGACTCCCGACAATGAATAACGTCAGTCATCCGACTAAATTAACACTGCAGGATAACAATAACAGGAAAGACAGTCAGCAATAGACTATTCCACATTGCGCTTTATTTATTTATTATCACAGAACATATTATTAATCAAAATTCGCACCTAACGTTACCCAGCCCGGGTAGCCTAGGCTACTGTATATTATGAGCACCACAAGATAACTCCTGATTTTTCTTTAACTTTAAATAATGCAGTTATCAAAGTACAAGTATGCTTATTTGTAAACACAACCTTAAACAGGCTTGCAGATTTAAATCCATTTAGAAATGATGAACAACCAGCCAGCCAATGATCTAACAGAAATTAACAGCTGCCTGTCAAACAAAAATGATAACAAACCGAATTAAATCCTTCATTGCCACACAGGCAAATGACAAATCGCTTAATAGCCGAACTAATTATTATTAAAGTGTCACTCACAGTCACAAGCCTAAATTCGCTTTAACACAGTCCTCTTACATTTACTCTTCAAAGTAGTGATTAAAACGTAGCGTTAAATTTGAGGTACAATTTTTGGCGGTCGACAGAAGCTTTTCACCAAAGCAGAGTGTGCATTTTACCGTTATGTTCTTTTCTTTTTCGTTGACAAATTGAAAATAATGTGCGTACTTCCATAAACGCTGTCCTCTCTGCTATCTTGCCGGGAGTTCAAAAAAAAAAAAAAAAAAACCCACACACACAGCGGAGCTTCGGCTCCGCTGATACTGTACGTCCGCAGGTGGCACAGTAGACCTAGGACTACTGTCTGACAAAAAGCAGGCTGCAGTCGGGATTTTCCTTTCCTTAAAATAACGGATTACTTTTTTTTTTAAAATAACGAAGTTACTGATTACTTACGCACGAAACTAACGCGTTAAGTTACACATTTCAGGAAAAACTTTGTAACGCGTTACCCACAACACTGACTGAGATAAATATTTAGGAGGGTGATGTATACTTGTGATACTTATAACAATTTAGAGGTTTTCTTGGTGTGTTAAAGGGATGCCTTGGAAAATAAAATAAAATAAAAAAAGTTTAGCAGAAAATGGCTTTCCTAGGAGCCGTAATCCTGCTTTAACCTAAAATCGCTCAAAATGTAGGGTGTATGGTTTTTATATTTCTACATATAGGGCTATCATGATTAAATTTCTCTTATATCCTATAATTTGCAAACACATAGATAAGCCAAATGGTACATAAAAATAATATTTATATAACTTATTTTAGTGTTAAATATAATATTTAGATCGACAAACTGTACTGTATAAGATTTATTTCTAACTGAAAGTAATCTATAGGCTATACGCTGCTGTTTCAACAGCGCAAAACTATGCATTTCATTCACTGACATGCCAGTGCATATACTTAGTTGCTGGCTACCCGACAAAATAAAAGCTTGCTTATTTTAAATTTGACATATACATATAATACACTGTAAAACCGAACAGTGAAGTTAATCAAATGAAATTAGTTAATTGCACTCAAATAATAACGAAAGTTCATTGGACTTAATTTAAATAAGTTCTGTTAACTCAAAAAAAATTTGTAGTGAGGTGAACTTAAAATGATTGTGTTTTCTAGTTCCCAGCATGCTTTGCTTCAGAAAACAAGGAAAATAAATTTAGAAATTAAGTGTTATTTTGTGTGTTTTTACACAAGACATAACATAGAGGGACATAAGTTAAGTGAATAAGTGAAGTGACATTCAGCCAAGTATGGTGACCCATACTCAGAATTTGTGCTCTGCATTTAACCCATCCGAAATGCGCACACACAGAGCAGTGAACACACACACACACACACTGTGAGCACACACCCGGAGCAGTGGGCAGCCATTTATGCTGCGGCGCCCGGGGAGCAGTTGGGGGTTCGATGCCTTGCTCAAGGGCACCTAAGTCGTGGTATTGAAGGTGGAGAGAGAACTGTACATGCACTCCCCCCACCCACAATTCCGTCCGGCCCGAGATTAGAACCCACAGCCCTTCGATTGGGAGTCCAACCCTCTAACCATTAGGCCACGACTTCCCCAATACATAATACATAAATGTTGTGTTATATTAGATTTTACAAAGGTTTATGTTATGTTGGATTTGTAGTGTTACCGTTGTGGTGAATAGTAGAGCCTGTGGTTAGACTGAGGATGGACAGCAAAAGCCCAATTTTGAGTGTATTTTCCACATTATAGGAGTTGAAAAATAGATAAAATTATGAGTGAATTACTCCCTAATTATAAGTTCAGAAATATAATTATTTAAGATAACTCTGAGATAATTTAAGGCAACTGGAATTAAATTTTTTAAGTTTATGTAAACTTAAAACATTTAAAAACATCACTTAAATGTTTTTGTGTAATCTGTTACAAAATATTTGAGTTCTGTGAACTTATCAGGGTTTACAGTGTAGCTATATAAAGCCCTGAAGTTTGAGAATGTCATATCAGAAAATGTAGGTATGAATTTAAAGTGGAGAGAGGTTAGCTGTGGCTGGCCGACCTCCTGATCTTCAGATCCTGTTCATATCGCTCCAGTTGAGTCCAGAATCCTGGGTTAGGCTCAACTACTGATCGGGCACTTTTTACTACCTGATAGAAGAAATAGAAATAACAGAAGAGAAATAGGAACTACAGAAATAGTAAACAACATTAAATTCTTGTATAAAAATCTAGAATGATGTGGCTTTTCATTATCAGTTAAGCTGGATTTAGTAATGATTAGAATATGAGTGATGTATATACGTTGATGTCTTGTGGCTGCCTTTATTTTGTGCATTTAATATTCATCATATGCTATAGATTTTTTTTTTGTTTCATTTTACCTTGCTGCCTATATGTCCGATTTTCCTAATTATAATATAAACCAATACAATATCAGAAAATTTATTAATGACCACATATTTAAAGTTTCAAATACCTATTTAAAAAAAAGATATAATTTAAAAAGTACTAAAGCATAAGCTGCATGTGTCCCGACTAGACCTGAAGTTTCATATCAGACTTCAATTTGATATAAACACTATTCATACCTGGAAGGCATCAGTCAAGGTGAGACCCTGGTGCTTCATTAGATAGGCCAAACAGACAGTAGCTGAGCGACTGTGTCCATTCTTGCAGTACACAACAGTGCGGCCTCCCCGTTCTGCCTCATTGGCTATGGCATCTGCGCAGCAGTCAAAATACTTGTACAGGTCTTCTTGAGGGTCATCATATACAGGTACACGCAAAGTGCTTACCCGAATAGAGGGAAAGGGTTGCTGCTTCGAAACATTAATACAAAGAGTGACCTCCTCCTTCTGGATAAGTTCATTGCTACAGGCTGACCTGGCATTACTGATCAGCAGACAATCTGTAACTGTGCTTAACTGCAGCATCTCTAACTATATGCTTTCGTATATTTGAATATATATTTGTCTATCTTGAAGGAACATCATAAGTAATGACTAATCATTATATCACAGTTTCACTGTGTCCTGCATTCACAGTGGGAAATATCTTAATGTTTCATTTAATTTAAGTTCTGATGATAATAGTGTTATTACAATAGAGGTAGATGCATACAGTAGATCAGATACTAAATTATTATAAATACTTCATCAGCAAGGAGAATGGTCAGATGTTTCAACCTCGTCTTAATGCCTTTACACAGACAAGTCTTGTGAGCTGTTGATTAAATAAGAGAGGAAAGAATATTATTTGTTTAGAACAAACATACTCAAAGGTAAAATAATAAAGGAAACAACACTTTTGTACAGTAACCTGAATGTAGGGTAAATTATTGAAATTGTTCACTGGGCATGCTCCAATGCCATGTTTAACAACGTGGATATGCTTAAGCCTGGAATACACCAAGCCGATGGTTGGCCGTCGGGCAGTTTTCGTGCGTCAACCGACTAAATCTTCTCAGTGTGTTCCGCACCGTCGGCTGAAATTGCTCCTTGTCGGCTTTGTAATGGCTGACTCGACATGTTGAATCGGCGCCGGGGCCTTGTCAGTCAGTCGGCCCATCTGATCATTCTGATTGGCTGTTCAACCAGTGAACCAGCACTCGAGAAAAAAAATGGAAGTGACGAAGCAGGTAAACAACAAAGTCAATGGGGACATAGTTGCTTTTCTCATTTGTTTGCATTTCTCGTGACCAATCGTGATTATTTAAAGATATGGCTGTCTGGACCGAGGCAAGTGAATATGCATTGATCAGCATGATCCAGGAAAGGCCAGCCTTGTATGACATTACAGAAAAATCTTACTCCAACCATGTGGTGAAAGCTGAATCATATCAGGTAAGATTTTCTTTTTGGCAATCGAGGTCTGGTTTGTCATTTTTAAATGGTCCATTGTAAGAATAATGACGTGTGTGTTTGTGTGTGTGTGCGCGCACGTGTGTGTGTGTGTGTGTGTACCAAAAATAATTTGGTTAATGAAAACAGGCAGTTATTATTATTATGTGCTAGCATCTAGTGTACATCCAGTAGAGCAAAAAGTAAAAATGTTGGCATTAAAAATAATCATGAAATTGACAAATAACTAGCAAGCAAGCAAGCAAGCAACTTTATTTATATAGCACATTTTTAAACAACAGACGCTGCCCCAAAGTGCTTTACAAAATTAATAAAATTAAAATCATACAATAAAATAAACATACTTATTCAAAAGCTAAAGAAAACAAATACGTTTTTAAATAGGACTTAAAAGTTGTTACCGATGGAGCTGACCTCACATGGAATGGGAGACTATTCCAGAGTTTGGGACCTACTACAGAAAAAGCTCGATCTCCTTTTGATTTTAGACTACAACGAGGGACCTTTAAAAGCCGTTGATCGGTAGACCTAAGGACTCTAGAAGGGAGAGTAAGGAACAATAAGATCACTGATGTACTGGGGTGCAAGGCCTGACAGCGCCTTGTAGACAAACAAGAGAATTTTAAAATCAATCCTGAATTTGACCGGAAGCCAATGTAAGGATTGTAGTACAGGAGTAATATGGTCTCTCTTTCTCACCCCCATTAACAGCCTTGCTGCTGCATTCTGCACTAACTGCAAGCGGGCAAGCAAAGTCTGGGGAAGACCAATATATAGAGAATTACAATAGTCAAGCTTAGATGTGATAAAGGAGTGAACCACAATTTCCAAATCCTTACTGGATAAAAAATGCTTTACTTTAGCAATTGATCTCAGGTTAAAAAAGCTACCTTTAACAACGGCACCAATCTGTTTCTTAAAGTTAAGTGATGAGTCCATAATAACCCCTAAACTCTTTACATGATTCGCAGTCTTTAGGGATAAGGATCCTAAATGATCAGGAAAGGCAGGTGAGACGGGAGAGCCTACAATCAAAACCTCAGTTTTACTCTCATTTAATTGGAGAAAGTTGCTAGATAGCCAGAGTTTAATGTCACTGTAACATTCCTGTGCTTTGTTCAGTGAACAGGTTTTATCTAAGCTCACAGGAAGGTAAAACTGGAGATCGTCTGCATAACAGTGATATGAAATACTATACTTCCGAAAAATAGCGCTTAGAGGAAGCATGTAAAGAGAAAACAGCAACGGTCCCAAAATCGACCCCTGAGGGACACCACAAACTAAAGGGGCCAATGTGGAAGAGAAGTCTCCCAAATTCACAGCAACTGTCCTGTCTCTTAAATATGATGCAAACCACTGTAGAGCTATACCCTGGACACCAACCCAACACTCCAGCCGATTGAGAAGAATTTCATGGTCTATCGTATCGAAGGCAGCACTCAGATCCAATAAAACCAGAACAACATGTGATCCGGAGTCCAACGATAATAAAATATCATTAGTGACCTTGAGCAGTGCAGATTCTGTGCTATGACAGGTCCTAAAGCCCGACTGGAATGTATCTAAAATATCATAAGTATTCAGATATGAATATAGCTGCGAATAGACCACTTTCTCTAAAATCTTGGAAATAAAAGGCAATTTAGAAATTGGCCTAAAGTTGTTATGGACTGTATGATCCAAATTAGGTTTTTTTAACAAGGGATGAAGAATTGCATGTTTGAAACTTTTAGGTACTACTCCACTCATCAAAGAGCTGTTAATTATAGCTGTTAGGCTAGAACTCACAGTAGAGAAAACATCTTTAAAAAGATGAGTAGGTAGAACATCCAGTCTGCAACTACCTCCGTTCATTTTACAGACAATATCTGCTAACTGCGCTGAGGAAACCGGTTCAAAGTTTGAAAAAATATTAGACAGCGCAGGATCAATTGATGAACAGGATTGTAAAGGTACAATTTCACTTCTGATCTTCTCAATTTTTTGAGTAAAAAACAATAAAAATTCTTCACAAGTTTCTTGTGTGGCATCTCTCATGACATTCCTTGGGGGGTTTAAAATGGAATCAATTGTGTTAAACAGTACTTTTGGCAGGTTTGCATTATCTGAAATTACCTTAGAGAAAAATTTTTTTTTTGTAATGCTTACAAAATATGACCTTATCCCTCAGAGAAAGAGCTCAAGAAGCGGTGGGATTCATTGCGAACCCAGTACGTGCATTTTAAGAAACAAGGACCATCAGAAAGTTCTTGATCTCAGAAGACAGACAGGCAGCAATGGATCCTGAACCACCTGCAGTTTCTACAACCTCACACAAAAAGGAATGAGAGCACTTCAAATTTAACTATAAGGGTAAAAAAGAAAAATCCACAATAAAAAGAAACCTTTTGCTTTTTTAAAGTGGCCACTGATTGTTCAGATGGGTCTATTTACAAGTAACTTAGCATATTAACACAAGCCGTTAAATTCTTTTGTCACATTATCTTCCACAATGTGCCATAAAGTGCTTCTGAATAGAGCCATTTCACCAATTTGCAGGGTATTGTTGTAGCTTTGCCCTGTTATTGTTATGGGTGATTGGTAAACAGTTGTAAGAATCTATGGTATCACATCATATGCATTTAGATTTTTATCTTTGAATTTTTTTTTTAAGTAATCTTCGGCTGATGGTGATTCCTGTTCACCCTCTGATGGTACCAACAGTGACACCTGGACTGGCACCCATGAAGAGCCCAGCTTCATTGAGGCGGAGCTACGGCCCAGTACACCCTTGCCTGAATCCATGATGTGTGGAACTGAGTTTACAGCTGAGTCCACAGCCATTAGAAAGAAACCAAATACTCCAAAGCCTCCGCGGAAGCGCAGGAAGATGCAGGATGAATCCTCCAGTGAGGAGTCCACATGATGCGCACCATCGGCAAAACTCTGGAAAAGTTGGCATCACAGGAAAACACCTGTAATGAGACATGGTTGGGGCACTACAAGTCCCATCAGCCCTAGTGCTATATAAGGAAGTAGCAAGGTTCGTTCACTCTCTCGCTTCCTGTCCTTGATTGACTGGTGGATGAATGGATGTCACGGCCGATCTAAAACTTCAACTGATGATTGATCACCTCAGAAGAAGAGTAGCAGGCGAGCAGTTATGTTAAATGCTGGCGCAGTGTTATTACGAGCTGAATATATGATACACAGCGTTAAGGAGTGTTTTGGCCGGATTATTGCCTGACTGATTGTTGCCTGAGTGTCCATCAAAATAACGGATGTTAGAGGGATGCACGGTTACCTTTTACTCTAGATTTAATTTTCTTTGGTTTATTTATTGTTTTTTTTTTGTTGGATAATGGATCATAATTGTATAAGGAAAACCTAGGCCATAAAAGGATGGTTCTATGGTGGTGACTGGTTTGTTCTACTTGCATTACCCACTATTAATTAATTTGTTTTTCTTTCTTTTTGTAGATTTCTTTTTAAACCAACAATGGCTTCTGGGTTATCCTCATTGTGTGGATGGCGGTGGTGAGGTGGCTGGGATCGTGTGGTGGTTTGGTCACTTTATTTGTGTTTCTTTCTTTTTTGTAGGTCTGCAGTGTGATTGTTGTGAGCGTTGTTGTGGTGAGAGCATTTTGAATGCCACTCTGTCTTCACGATATAGGTAACCCGTGGCTACCTGTTGGTTAATTTCGTTTTCTGTTTTTGTTTCTTTTTATTTATTATTATTTCCTTTGTGGGAATTTGCATTGACGATCTGTTACACCTCTTTTTGTAATATGTTGAATTATTTGAATAAAAATGTGCCTGTTGAGTAAAGCTGTACACCCGCCTTGCGCTTGACTTCTTACCCTATGTGGGTCATTATGTTACAATTGGCGTAGTCGGCAGGGTCCTGTTTTCTCTGGCGAAGGTGGTTGTGATGTGTTATTTTTTTATTTTTTATGTATGCAATTTATTTTCAATTGTAAGTTAAGTAAACAGTAATTGTGCATGAAGACGAGCATCACAGTCTTCGTGGGACCTTTTCACCTTTCGTTTTGAACTGTCTCCTAACATAATTTGTTAGCAGATATTAGACTACATTTCAGGGGACTTGGATTTCACCATTCTGACTGAACTGTCTTCTAAAATAATTTGTCAACAGATATGGAACAAGAAATAATAGACTTGCGGGAGCAAATACGGAACCTGCAGGCACAAAACGAACAGCTGACAAGAGAACGTCGCCCACCTAGTAGTAACCTTCCTAACCAACCGCACTCTTCTGTGTCTAATGCCAATGCTTCATCTCCAGTATCTTTTGGCAGGGTACTTTATGTCCCTCGGGAGAAGAAATGCCCACGTTTTTACGGGAACATGGACACTACTTTGAGTATTGAAGACTGGATTGAGGAGGCTGAGGTGTGTATTGAGGGCAGGGGTTGGTCTGATAAAGAAAAGGTGGTGTTTCTGCTTGACCACCTGGGGGGGGGGGAGATAAAACTCTGCGCACCAGCTGCTAGAGAAACTCCAGAGTCTGTTTTGATATTTTAAGAGACTTGTATGGGGGGAGACAGACATTTGTGCAATTGCAACAGAGGTTTTATGAACGAAAACAAAAAGGTGAATCATTTACTGAATTTTCCCATGCTTTGATGTCCTTGATGGACTTGATTCTTAATAGTAACCCAGGCAGTGTTCCAAATTCTGACAGAGTGCTTCGTGATCAGTTTGTCGAACATGTTTGAGATGTGATGCTGAAGCGTGAATTAAAGCGATTGGTAAGGGAGAAGCCAACTTCTACTCTACTAGAGGTTCGAAGTGAAGCCCTTAGGTGGGTGGAAGAGGGAAATAGGGAAGCAGTTGCTTCATATGTTCAGCCATGGTGTAACGTTTCTCAAGGCAGGGTAGTTGGGTATAGCCAGATATTGTCGACAACCATGGCCCATTGAGTCAAACTCTAGATCCCCTCAGGTGAACGTAAATGAGACTTCTGTAGGGGAGCCTGACAATGTAGCACCGGCAGTTTTGAGCCAGGTTGTAGAAGGAGCTAGTGAAGCCTCACCATCACCCGTTTGCCCTACTATGTTACAGCGTCTTGTGGGCAAATGTCCGCTTGTAATTGTGCAGATGGGGGGGGGGGGGGGTGGAGATTTCCTGTTTATTAGATACAGGGTCAATGGTGACTACTATAACTGAGTCATTTTTTGAGAAGCATTTCCGACAAATGGGAGTAGATGCACTTAAAAAATGTAGTTGGCTTCAATTAAAAGCAGCTAATGGTCTTGAGATTCCATATGTGGGATATTTTGAAACCGATGTGACTGTGCTCTTTTAGGGCAAGGTATTTTGGTTGTAAAAGATCCTGTTGATACTTTGTTCCATCAGAGGAAAGAACTCACCCCTGGCCTTTTAGGTATGAACGTGATTGGACAGTGTTATAATGATCTGTTTGAAAAACACGGCCCAGCACTATTTTCAGCTCCACAGGTCAGGCAGGCAGAGTTAGGCTGGAGAGATGCCCTGTCACAGTGCCACCGAGCAGATAGTGCCCCTTGTCCCGGATTCATTGGTTATGAAGGTGCAGTCTTGCCATCCTGTCCAGATTCCAGCTGGCACCATGAGGTTAGTACCTGCGCTGTGCCCTAAAAACATAAAAAGTTGTACAGTGTTTTTTTTTAGAACCCCAGGATTTCAATGATGGGGGGCTGCCTGCTGGATTGTTAATATCACCTGCCCTGTTGCAGTGTATACAAGGGGTAGTGCATGTACCAGTAGTTAATGTTGGCACAGAACCCTTATATTTGCCACCAAGAATTAGACTAGGTAGTTTGGTTGGTGCTGAGGTTGTCATGAAGTCAGATCAACAAATTGTGTTTAAGGGAGATTTACCATGTGATCCTAATACTGTGACCTTTCATTGTCAAACTATTACATCAGTGTCAAGCATCGATGTTCAAGGGTTAGAATTGCCGGGGCTTACAGAGGCTGAGGAGGAGGACGTTAGGAGTTTGCTAACAAGATATTCTGATGTCTTCGCCAAGCATGATAGTGACTTGGGGTGTACAAACTTAATAGATCATCAGATTCCTTTAATAGATGATACACCGGTACGCCAGCGATATCGTAGAATTCCTCCTAGTCAGTTTGAGGCTGTGAAGGCGCACATAAGACAATTGTTGGTCAGTCATGTCATTAGGGAGAGCTGCAGCCCATATGCCTCACCAATTTTATTGGTGCAGAAGAAGGATGGCTCTCTGAGAATGTGTGTCGATTATCGCCAGCTCAATGTCAGAACTCGTAAGGTAGCCTATCCCTTACCAAGGATAGTGGAGCAAAGTGGTTTTCGACTTTAGATCTGGGTAGTGGATATAACCAGGTGCCAGTAGCTGAAGAAGATCGTCCTAAGACTGCCTTTTACACTCCATTTGGGCTCTTTGAATTTAATAGGATGCCTTTTGGGTTGTGCAATGCCCCAAGTACTTTTCAAAGGTTAATGGAGCGAATTTTTGGGGATCATTTGTCAGTCTTTATTGCTCTATTTGGATGATGTGATTGTCTTTTCGGCAACAATTGAGCAACATCTTCAGCGACTTGAGCTGGTGTTGGATCGGTTGAGACAACAGAACTTGAAGATAAGACTCAGTAAATGCTGCTTCTTTCGGCCAGATGTACGTTATTTGGGGCACGTGGTCTCTTCTACAGGGTCCGTACAGACCCAGAGAAGATATCTGCTGTAGCTAAGTGGAATCGTCCACAAAGTCTTCAAGAACTTCGGTCCTTTCTGGGTTTTGCCAGTTACTATCGCGGTTCATTAAAAACTTTTCATGTATTGCTGGACCCTTGAATACATTAGTGGCAGAACTGATCAGGGGACAGAAAAGTAAACGACCAAAGATTAAGCTGGGGACCAAATGGGCTGACTCATGTGAAAGTGCTTTTCAGACTCTTAAAACCGCTTTAACCAATGCTCCAGTCCTTGCTTATGCTGATTTCAGCAAGCCCTTTATCTTGGATGTTGATGCAAGCCATCAAGGTTTGGGTGCAGTCTTATCTCAAGAACATGGAGGCAAATGTCGACCAGTCACATTTTCAAGTCGAGGTCTGCGACCATCTGAACGCAACATGCAGAATTATAGTTCAATGAAGTTGGAGTTTTTGGCTCTTAAATGGGCTGTTTCAGAAAAGTTTAGGAAGTATTTGCTGGGTCAGAAATGCCTGGTGTATACAGACAATAATCCACTCAGTCATTTGCGGACCGCGAAATTGGGAGCGTAGGAACAATGATGGGCTAACCAGCTTGCGGATTTCGATTTGGAAATTAGGTATAAACCTGGACGTTCTAATGTTAATGCTGATGCTCTGTCTAGTAAAAATGCTGCATCTGTAGCTGAATTGGCTATGACTACTGTTTTACCAAAGGAACTGTATCAGTATGCTCATGATAGTCAACATGTAGTCATAAGTCAAATTTCTGCTCTCCCTGTACAGCCTAGAGAAAATCTTAGTGTTCTGCAAGAAACTGACCCCGTTATTGGGCAATTCCTTGTTTATTGGGATAGTCAAAGGCCACCAGATACACAGGAGAAAGCATCAGAATCATCAGAGGTGCTTGAATGGTAAGGCAGTGGGAGAAGCTGGTGAGGATTGAGGGCATACTGTATCGGAGGTTCTGTCCCCAGGAGGTACATCGTGAAATTCGTCAGGTCGTGTTGCCAGCTGTTCTCAGGGAAAGAGTTCTTACAGGTCTGCATGATGACCATGGTCACCAAGGAATTGAGTGGACGGCAAGTTTAGTGAGAACTCGATGTTACTGGCCTGGCATGTTCAAGTTCATTGAGGAATTGTGTAAGAAATGCCAGCGCCACACGAAGCTACACGCTACATGAAGTTTTATGGGGCACCTGATGGCAGATAGGCCGTTAGATATTCTGGCTAGGGGTGTGACGGTTAGTATATAACCATGAGACCGGCGGTTATAGTTGAACACCGTCATTAGAACTCTATAACCGCCAAAACAGTGTCATAAAAATATTTTTTACAAACATTTTTTATCAAAAATTATTTTCATTTTTCAGATAGGATCATCAGATGCGCAATATATCGGGAGAAATGGTTTTTACCACTTAATGAAGTTTTGTAAATCGTCAGACATGATATTTACCACTTCATTAAATTTTGCTTTGTAGAAAACCTTTCTTAAAAACGAATTTCGTTTTGAACAAGTTTTATCTTAATTTTAATAAATGTTTCATCAACCAATTGCATGTATTTTAATAAATAAAAAGCAAATATAGCAGACAATGATAACAGTGACATGGAAGCACCAGCGCGCCGCGTTCACTTGCACTGCGAACTAGAGCGCATCTCATCGTAAATGAAACTCAGCGTAGGCCTATGCCTCATTCATTAGCATTAAATATCTTTGCTGCATCCTTTCTAGAACAGACAATGGCTTTTTTTTTTTTGCGGCTCATTTTTTGATGCGTCACATTTGACTTACGTCATAACCAATTCTGAAACCGGCACACCCCTAATTCTGGCCATTGATTTCAAATTGCTTGAACCTGCATCAAATGGACTTGAAAATGTACTGGTTATGACTGATGTATTTTCAAAATTTACACAAGCCATCCCAACTAAAGACCAAACGGCATCAACAGTGGCACGTGTTTTAGTGGAACATTGGTTCTACTTGTTTGGAGTTCCACGACAAATTAATTCAGATCAGGGCCGGTGTTTTGAAAGTAGGCTGATCCAAGAATTATGTAGGCTGTATGGAATTTCAAAAACTCACACCACGCCATACCGACCACAAGGGAATGGTCAATATGAACGTTTTAATAGAACAATGCACGACTTGCTGCGCACTTTGCCTCCAGAGGAAAAACGTCATTGGCCAGACCATCTTGCCCAGGTAGTATATGCTTACAATACCACAGATCACCAGTCTACTGGGTTTTCTCCTTATGTCCTCATGTTTGGACAAGAGCCCTATTTACCTGTTGATTTTCTTTTGGGATTGGATAACCATGTCCAGAGTGAAGTAGACTGGGTGGTGGACCATAAAGACAATTTGGAATGTATATTTTGTAACGCCCGAGCCCGCCTTCAAAGTGCTACAGAACATCGTGCTCAATTAAATGACCTAAAGGTACGCCACGAACAACTAAGCGAAGGCCAGGTTGTGTATCAGAGAGCCCATAACATAAAAGGCAGGAATAAGATCCAGGATGCCTGGGATCCAACCCCCTATAAAGTGGTCCGGTGCCCAGATGGACATGGAGCTGTGTATGCTATTGCCCCTGCAGATGGAGGTGGTAATATTAGACATTTTCACCATTGTGAGTTGCGACCAGCTTATACTCCCCTGATTGATCCTGGACTTTTAGATCTATTTGACCATCAGGAAACTTCAAGAGACCAAGATGAAGACATGGTAGCGGTGTCCCTAACGCCCAAGTATGCATCTGCCCAAGACCAAGTTATTAGGCCTCAACTTCCACAGGAAGATAATACCAACTTCTGTACTTCAGTAGTGGATTATGCAGAGGACCATCAGCCTCAACAACAGGAAACTGTAGTAAGGCGTACAAGGAGAGCAACAGCTGGATGTCATTCAAATCCATATCGTCTCCCTTGGTCAGCCTCTACTACTGAAGTCCAGCTAAACCATCACCTCGCTCTCCCTATGACAAGGCTGTCCAGTAGTGGTTTGAATGTAATGTTCCGTCCCTGGTTGCAGTGTTGATGTAATCGACGGTACGTCGATTTAAATCTAGGGGGGTAGATTGTAATGAGACATGGTTGGGGCACTACAAGTCCCATCTAAGTCCCACGACCTAAGTCGTGGTATTGAAGGTGGAGAGAGAGCTGTTCATGCACTCCCCCCACCCACAATTCCGTCCGGCCCGAGACTAGAACTCCCAATCGAAGGGTTGGCCTTGAGCAAGGCATCGAACCCCCAACTGCTCCACGGGCGCCGCAGCATAAATGGCTGCCCACTGCTCCGGGTGTGTGCTCACAGTGTTTGTGTGTGTGTGACTGCTCTGTGTGTGTGCATTTCGGATGGGTTAAATGCAGAGCATAAATTCTGAGTATGGGTCACCATACTTGGCTGAATGTCACTTCACTTTTCACTTTTTTTTTTTTTTTTATCAGCCCTAGTGCTATATAAGGAAGTAGCGAGGTTCGTTCACTCTCTCGCTTCCTGTCCTTGTGTAACCTTGCCCAGTTAATGAGCTTACAGGTAAACCATGTATATAGAATAAACCAGCAGTGAGGATTTCAGGTATAAATGCTTTTACAGAGCAGTTTTATTTCACAAGTCCCTTATAGGCATAAAAAAACACATAATCGAAAAGACAAAATAAACCAACCCAGGCAGTACACAGAGGTACAAGTGGGGTGAAGACTTAATATTCCAAAACAAACCACTACATCACCACAGCATTTACCTATATGTGACACCCTCACACCAAACCACTGCATCCAATAAAAGTAAACACCACACGTGCACCCACTGTCCCTCGAGTGCAACCGCCTGGGAAAACCTAAAACAAACAAAACACCTTTAACAACCAACTCAGCAATTCCTCATTCTCATGAGCACCATGCTAGGTCATTACTCCCCGCAAATGTTAACAAAGAGAGACTCACTCGTCATTCGTTTGTCACACTTAAAACACACTTTCAGTTGAGTTCAAAAACTCATTAAAACCTTATATAAAATAAGTAAGAAACCAACTCTAAATTAAACAGATAACAATCGGTGCCAGTCCTACAATAAAAATGCACATGTTAGTACATTTCTAAAACAGAAACAATTAAATAACTATTAATACCTTGTTTTAGTAGCTTTTGCCTTCCAATAATACCATTAGTAATCAGCCCGCTCATGAGGAATCAAAATGCTGCAAACAAACAAAGATCATAGCATTATACTTAAAAAATACTAACCAAATCCATAAAAGCAGTTACTACCTTGTTTTAGCAGTTTGCGTTATGCACCGAATCAGCTCGCCCCCTGAACAAACAAAGAGCCCAGCTACCCGTTCACCTCCTCATCTTCTGATCGTTTGGCTTAGCTTAAATAAGTTGTTTGTGTGACAATTAGTTCTAGCACCCCTACCAGTCATGCCTCACCCAGTTCTTCCCCAGGTCCTAGTGTCCTCCTCTCTGCCACATATCTCCTCCTCAAATTTCGTTGACGTCCCATCGACAGGACAAAATAAAAATTCATGGAATAGGGGAGCTACAAATCCGCATGCCAAAACCCTTACAGTTCTGTTTTCTAATGGACGACTTGGTTGTGGCAAGTGATGTGGGTTAGCATGGTGGCCTGCTGTCGCTCTTGAAGTTCTCCTCAACTCTTCTTGCTGTCCAGTTTCTTTTTGGGCCGTAACTTCATGTTGGTCGTACCCGCTCCGCTGACCCTCCGCTGGGGAATGTGCAGGAAACACAAGGTTATTGAGATGACAATCTGTCACAGTACGGAAAAACACAAAAGAATGATTCTGACTCTCCAGATCCGGTTCAGTACTTTGACTGGGAAATCCAAAATTCTTCATTTCTAACCCGGGAACGGGAGCATGCACTGGTCGCAGTTCTGTCCTATGAATATTCCGCACTGGTCCATCACCTTCCACTGGGACAACAGTATACACAGCGTTTCCATCACTGGGGCACCTTACCACTTTAAACACTGTGGGGTCCCAGAAATCTTGAATCTTTTGGCGACCTTTCCTTCTGTGATCTCTCTTTACAACTAATTGCCCCAACTCAAGTTCTGGATTCTTAACGGTCACATCATGCTTCCTTGCTCTCTGGTCAGCAGCTGCTTGGAGTTGACATCTTGCATCCTGAAATACACACTTCAACTTCTCCTGGTGCTCTGTGATCCACTCACCAATCCTTCCTCCTTGCAGGCTCTCCTGCCCCAGGAGAAAACCTACCAGTAGTTGCGGTTCCTGTCCAAACAGCAACATATGAGGGGAATAGCCAGTAGATTGATGCACTGTTGTATTATAAGCAAACAACATTTGTGGAAGGTGAACAGGCCAGTTGCATTTCTTTTCAACAGGCAAAGTGCGAAGCAAATCATGAAGTGTTCTATTAAAGCATTCACACTGGCCATTACCCTGTGGCCTATATGGTGTTGTTCTTGTCTTAACTACCCCATACATGGAACAAAGTTGTTGGATCAGCATGCTTTCAAAACACCTCCCTTGGTCTGAATGGATTTGGTGGGGTACTCCAAAAATATAAAACCAGTGATTTACCAAAGCCTCTGCTACAGTACTGGCAGATTGATCCTTGGTAGGGATGGCTTGAGTGTACTTCGAAAAAACATCAGTCAATATTAAAACATTCTCTTTTCCATCGGATGAAGGCTCTAAAACAGTAAAGTCTATTGCCAAAATATCAAGTGGTTTAGAAGCCAATAGATGGCCCATAAAACTGCGTACCCTTGGCTGAACGGCCTTAGCCAGTGTGCATCTTTCTCAGTTTTTACACCATTATTCAACATCTTGATTCATACCTGGCCAACAACATCGCCGTCTCACAAGGTCTGTTGTTCTCTCAATCCCTTGATGCCCATGTTCGTCATGAAGACTCGTTAACACATCCTCTCTTAACACCTCTGGAAGCACCAATTGATGAATTTCCTTGCCTCCCTCCTGTGGCATAATTCGTCGATAGAGAGTGTCATTTTTTTCCAGCAGCTTATTCCATTGCCTACAAAGTTCTAATAATTGTGGAGATGCAGCCTCTCTCTCTTCCCGATTTGGGCTTTGCTGACGCTTCCAAAACACCAGAAAAGGGCCTATCACCGGATCTGCAACCTGCAACAGTGTAATGTCCCCCTTTGTTCGTGCTGGAAGGGTTGTCACTGACTCCTGGGTAACCTGCATGTCTGGGCTACTCGCCTCTTGGATAGCCTGTGTCAACAGAACTGGCAAAGGGGTTAATGGGGCAATAACTTCCATCGTTGCATCAACATACTGGCAAACATTGATGTTTGCCTTTCCGGGCTTAGATCTAATCTCTAAATCAAAGGCTGCCAGTTGTGATGCCCATCTTTGCTCCACTGCTCCCAATTTTGCCGTTTGGTAATGGCTCAATGGATTATTGTCGGTAAAAACAAGACATTTATTTCCCAACAAATACTCCCTGAACTTATCAGCCACTGCCCATTTCAGGGCTAAAAATTCAAATTTCATGGAACTATAATTTTGCATGTGACGTTTAGCTTTTCTCAGTCCTCTGCTTGCATATGCTATAGGCCTTACTTTACCGTCTTGTTCTTGAGATAGTACCACACCCAGTCCATTATGGCTTGCATATACTTCAAGAATAAAAGATTTACACAGGACCAGATACTAACTTGCTCTTTAATGTTTGAAATGCATGTTCACATACGTCAGTCCATTGCTCCAAGGCTTTCTTTGACGTACCTCTGTGATTTTTAGGCAGCAAGGCAGCAACCAGGGTATTTAACGGCTGCGCTATTTTTGAGAACCCTGCGACAAAGCGGCGATATAGCTTGCAAAGCCCAGGAATGATCTTAGCTCTTGAAGATTTTTAGGTCTTCTCCAATTTGCCACAACTGCGATCTTGTCTGGATCAGTTGACACTCCATCAGAAGACACCACATGGCCCAAGTATTTCACCTTGTGTTGAAAAAATTAACACTTAGGCAACTTTACTCTCAGATTCTCCTTATCAAGTCTGCGCAGGACCAACTCCAGTCTTTGTACATGCTGTTCAAAAGAAGATGAGAACACAATTACATCATCCAAATATAGCAGCAGGGACTGAAAACTCTGATCTCCAAAAATGCGCTACATAAGTCTTTGAAAGGTACTTGGTCCATTACATAGGCCAAAAGGCATACGATTAAATTCAAATAATCCAAATGGTGTGCAGAATGCGGTTTTGGAACGATCTGCCTCCGCCACAGGGACTTGGTTATAGCCACTTGCTAAATCGAGAGTGGAAAACCATTTGGCCCCGGACAGTGCATCCAGGGATTCATCAATTCTGGGAAGGGGGTATGCATCCTTTCGAGCCTTAGAATTCAATTGCCTGTAATCCACACAGAGCCTCAACGTGCCATCTTTCTTCTGGACCAAGACAATGGGTGAGGCATACGGACTGCAACTCTCCCTAATTATCTGTGTTTCTAAAAGCTGTCGAATATGTGCCTTTACAGCCTCATACTGGGAAGGGGGTAACCTCCTATACCGTTGCCTAACTGGGGCCTTATCAACTACTGGAATCTGGTGTTCTATTAAAGTAGTACAGCCTAAGTCACTTTCTCCTTTAGAAAAAACGCCTCTATATTTAGACAAAAGATTTTTTACTACTGCCTGTTGTTCAGGAGTCAAATTTGTAAGATCTACCACATCAAAACTTTTCAACTCTGGCTCTACTTCCGCAGTATGTTGCTTAATAGAGGCGATCCACCTATCTGGAGTAAATCTTTCCTCAAAATCAATATTTCAGAATCAAACATATCTGCAAGATACAACCCCCCCCAACAATGCTTGTGGTTGTAAATATGCAATCTGATTGCCAATGTTTACAACGGCAATATTTGTTAACCCATTCTCCATGGTCAATAACGCATGGGAAAGTAATATTCTAGGAGGCAAATGGGTTTCATCAGAATCAATTGGTTCCAAATAAACTAAAGATCTACTGTCAACTTTACCTTCAGGTCCAGTTGCAGGTACTAACACCAAACAGCCAGCTGGAATTGGAACTTTCCTCAGACAACTGGGGGACTGGTCCTCCAACTGCTGGCATCTTAACATGGCTTCCTTCCACAAATTGTTATCCTGCAACTCAGATAAGACAGAAGGCAAAGCTACCCCATGTTGACAAAGGAGCTGCTGATAACACTGGGTAAGGATGTTCATTCCTACCAAACCGGGGGAACTTTCTTTTTGTTTTGAGAATGTAGGGCAAGGTGAATCTTTAACTACTAGAATCCCACAGTTTGAAATGATCTGTCCTTGCACTATGACATCCAACTCCACGTATCCAATATATGGAATATCTAAACCGTTTGCAGCTTTCAATTTCAACCAATGGCAACTTTGTAGTTTCTGTGGGCCCAATCTCTCAAAATTCTTGGAAAAACAGCTCTCTGTAATTGTACTAACCATAGAGCCAGTATCTATAAGACATAGTAGTGGAATTTGTTTGACCATATTCAACTTCGCTTTCTTCTGACCATCACATCCTCTCTGACTTGCCACAGCGACATGGTAGGAGTCTGCCGTACTAATTTTTTCAACTCACGGCGCAAGAACACACTCTTCACATGCTCTACAAACTGGTCTCGAACAACCCTATCTGGATTAGAGACACAGTCAGCATTAGTATTTACAATCAGCTCCATTAAATACATAAGTGCATGAGAATATTCACACAATGTCTCCCCCTCCCGTTGTTTTCTATCAAAAAATTGTTGTTGTAACTTCACATAAGATTTACGGCCACTGTACATATCAGTAAGGATCTTAAAAATTCTCTCAGGTACATCTCTCTCACTACGTGGACATAATTTAATCTCCATTCGTGCCTCCCCACCCAAATGGTCCAATACAAACTGGACTTTTTCAGTCACTGTACAATTTCTGTCCTCAATATAAGCTCGTAGCTCCTCCACCCAGTCCTCAATCGTAACACTACTTGACTCATCATTACCATAAAACTTAGGACATTTGCGTTCTCTAGGGATAAACAATTTTCTCAACAGGCACATGGTGGCCAGTGGAGGTACTCGGCCGAGAGGCATCAGGCTGCAGGGAAGCGGACCGTTCTCTCAGCAAACGTTCATTAGTGGCTTGAAGTGCCTCCAACTGTTCCCTTAGTGCAGAGAGTTTCTGCTCCATGTCATCAGCCATCCAACAATCAGTGACTACGTTTACATGCAGCCAATAACCCGTTCAAAACCGGGATATTAGCAATAACCCGGTCGCGCACGGCCATGTAAACACCGGTAAAAACCCGGATATGCTCATATCCGGGTTTTTAAAAACCGGGATATTATACCTGGGGTACCCCTTTTCTAACCCGAATATTTGGTCTTGTAAACGCGTTTCGGCATATCCCCATCAAAATGTGTGTTCTGCGCATGTTCTATTCGCAAGGAATCTTGGTCTTTTGAGTCTTTGGATACAGGAAGAAGAATCGGAAATGACGCATATTGCATCTTACGTCCAGAAGCTAACCGTGCGTCGCCGTTTACAACGGGATATTGGCGACTGATTACACATTCCATGTATACAGGAGTAACTCTCTCTGCTCACGCATGTAAACGGATTATCCCGAATGTTTCAGAAACCCAAATAGTGACCTTAACCCGACCATAACCTGAATTTTAACAGCTTGTAAACGTAGTCACTGATGACCAATAGTGTAAAAAAATTGTTGGGTAGAGGTAAAAATTTTTGTGTCTCAGATGTTACTCCAATCCAGGTTCACCCCAACAAATGAATCCTCTTCTTGCACCGATTGTTATCTGTTACAGCAACCTTACGACTAAATCAAATTCACACTGAATTTACAAAACATATAACATTAAGACCGCTGGTTACCCTGCCGACTACGCCAGATTGTAACCTTGCCCAGTTAATGAGCTTACAGGTAAACCATGTATATAGAATAAACCAGCAGTGAGGAGTTCAGGTATAAACGCTTTTACAGAGCAGTTTTATTTCACAAGTCCCTTATAGGCATAAAAAAACACAATCGAAAAGACAAAATAAACCAACCCAGGCAGTACACAGAGGTACAAGTGGGGTGAAGACTTAATACTCCAAAACAAACCACTACATCACCACAGCATTTACCTATATGTGACACCCTCACACCAAACCACTGCATCCAATAAAAGTAAACACCACACGTGCACCCACTGTCCCTCGAGTGCAACCGCCTGGGAAAACCTAAAACAAACAAAACACCTTTAACAACCAACTCAGCAATTCCTCATTCTCATGAGCACCATGCTAGGTCATTACTCCCCGCAAATGTTAACAAAGAGAGACTCACTCGTCATTCGTTTGTCACACTTAAAACACACTTTCAGTTGAGCTCAAAAACTCATTAAAACCTCATATAAAATAAGTAGTAAGAAACCAACTCTAAATTAAACAAATAACAATCGATGCCAGTCATACAATAAAAATGCACGTTAGTACATTTCTAAAACCGAAACAATTAAATAACTATTAATACCTTGTTTTAGTAGCTTGTGCCTTCCAATAATACATTAGTAATCAGCCCCGCTCATGATGAATCAAAATGCTGCAAACAAACAAGGATCATAGCATTATACTTAAAAAATACTAACCAAAACCATAAAAGCAGTTACTACCTTGTTTTAGCAGTTTGCGTTATGCATCGAATCAGCTCGCCCCCTGAACAAACAAAGAGCCCAGCTTCCCGTTCACCTCATCTTCTGATCGTTTGGCTTACCTTAAATAAGTTGTTTCACCTGGTCTTGTTTGTGTGACAATTAGTTCTAGCACCCCTACCAGTCATGCGTCAACCAGTTCTTCCCCAGGTCCTAGTGTCCTCCTCTCTGCCACACTTGATTGACTGGTGGATGAATGGATGTCATGGCACATCTAAAACTTCAATTGATGATTGATCACCTCAGAAGAAGAGTAGCAGGCGAGAAGTTACGTTAAATGCTGGCGCAGCGTTATTACGAGTTGAATATATGATACACTTTGGGGAAGTCGTGGCCTAATGGTTAGAGCGTCGGACTCCCAATCGAAGGGTTGTGGGTTCTAGTCTCGGGCCGGACGGAATTGTGGGTGGGGGGAGTGCATGAATAGCTCTCTCTCCACCTTCAATACCACGACTTAGGTGCCCTTGAGCAAGGCATCGAACCCCCAACTGCTCTCCGGGCGCCGCAGCATAAATGGCTGCCCACTGCTCCGGGTGTGTGCTCACAGTGTGTGTGTGTGTGTTCACTGCTCTGTGTGTGTGCATTTCGGATGGGTTAAATGCAGAGCACAAATTCTGAGTATGGGTCACCATACTTGGCTGAATGTCACTTTCATTTCACTTCACTTCACTTCACACCGTTAAGGAGTGTTTTGGCCGGATTATTGCCTGACTGATTTAGTCTGATTATTGCCTGTCCATCAAAATAACGGATGTTAGAGAGATGCACGGTTACCGCTTACTTTAGATTTAATTTTCTTTGGTTTATTTATTGTTTTGTTTTTTTTGTTGGATGTTGGATCATAATTGTATAAGGAAAACCTAGGCCATAAAAGGATGGTTCTATGGTGTTGACTGGTTTGTTCTACTTGCATTACCCACTGTTAATTGTTTTTCTTTCTTTTTGTAGATTTCTTTTTAAACCAACAATGGCTTCTGGGTTATCCTCATTGTGTGGATGGCGGTGGTAAGGTGGCTGGGATCGTGTGGTGGTTTGGTCACTTTATTTGTGTTTCTTTCTTTTTTGTAGGTTTGCAGTGTGATTGCTGTGAGCGTTGTTGTGGTGAGAGCATTTTGAATGCCACTCTGTCTTCACGATATAGGTAACCCGTGGCTACCTGTTGGTTAATTTCGTTTTCTGTTTTTGTTTCTTTTTATTTATTATTATTTCCTTTGTGGGTATTTGCATTGACGATCTGTTACACCTCTTTTTTTAATATGTTGAATTATTTGAATAAAAATGTGCCTGTTGAGTAAAGCTGTACAACCGCCTTGCGCTTGACTACTTACCCTATGTGGGTCATTATGTTACACACCAATGTTGCCATCTCAGCCAAGACTACTGACAGTGGTGGTACGGAAAGGTCGGGTGTCGAGAATCGACTTGGTGTGTCAAGGCAAATCTAGACCCAGATGCTCCCGACGTGAGCCGACCTTGCAATCTGTTTTCGTTGCCACTAGTTCGTCGGCGTCGGCTTGGTGTGTTCCAGGCTTTATGTTGTGTCTGAAACCGCTCCCTATCCACTATATTGTGCACTATATGGGGTGTCAGCCAATTTGTAGTGCTGTCCGAATTCTGAGTGAACTACTTCATTCCCTACATTTGTCCACTATTTTTACCCACAATTCATTCTGATTTCCAGTGTACAACACTAAAGCACTATTTCCCACAATCCAACGAGGAGTAGTATGGAGCCAAAAGAGTATCAATAAAGATAAATGCACACACTACATTCACATATGCACACATAGGATTCATACATGCACACACATAGTTCATAAATACACACACAGGATACACAAATGCGTACAAAATTCACAAATGCACACACAAAATTTAAAAAGCACAGAAGATTCACAAATGCTTACAAAATTCAGAAATGCACACACAATTCAGAAATGCAAACAACATTTACAAATGCACTCAAGATTCACAAATGCACAGGACAAGATTCAGAAATGTATTTCTGATGCACACACACATATATCTTGATTTACAAACGGCTTGCGGTCTGTGAACTTCACTGCATTTGTGTGTGAATTTTGAAACTCCTCTGACTTGGCTTGACACACAAATGCCTTTTTTTAAACTGGGAATGATCTGCAACCAATCAGATATCTCCCTTGTTTGAGCCAATCACAAGAATGCACCCCACGTGGGGATTGTTTACTTACAAGCAAATCAGCGAACGGCTCACTTTTCCTCAGCGAACAACTCACTTTCCTCAATCAGCGAACGACTCACTTTCCTCAGCGAACGATTCACTTTCCTCACACATTGAACGACTCACTTTCCTTAGCGAACGACTCACTTACCTCACGCAGCCGGCGACTCACTTTGCGCAGCCGGACAGCCACTTTGCGCAGCATGAGACTCACTTTCCTCACGAGTCACGCAGCGAGTGACTCACTTTCCTCAGCGAATGATTCACTTTTCTCACCCAGCGAAGTTGAGCGAACGATTCCCTTTCCTCTCGCAGCGGCGACTCACTTTGCGCAGCCGGAGAGTCACTTTCCTCTCTCAGCGGACCACTGACTCTCTCTTCATGTAGGGACCGAATATTATAATTAAAGTGACTTCTATATTGCATCCAAAAGAATATTTAGATATACTTAAAATATTCAAAAAAGTGTAAAAAAAATTTTTTTTACTTTCATTAAAATATTTCAATAAAATGAAATAATTGCCTATTGCAAATTTATGAATCCATGGTTAACTTTTTTTCTGCAGTCACAGTCTGGGCTATATGTATTGAGACATTTTTAAATTTATATTTTGTAAAAAATAATAAAAAATAAACCTGAATTGTAATCTAAACATCTGTATTTCAATTCAATTTCATAAATAGGCTGTGTGAACGCGTTCATGTGATTGGCTTATAAGTAAACAACCACGTGGAGTGCGTTCTTGTGATTGGCTAAAAGAAGGGAGACATCTGATTGGTTGCTGATCATTCCATGCATTTGTGTGTCAGCCAAGTCAGAGGAGTCTCAAAATTCACACACAAATGCAGTGAAGTTCACAGACCGCAAGCAGTTTGTAAATCAAGATGTGTGTGTGCATTAGAAATACATTTCTGAATCTTGTTCTGTGCATTTGTGAATCTTGAATGCATTTGTAAATGTTGTTTGCATTTCTGAATTGTGTGTGTATTTCTGAATTTTGTGTGCATTTCTGAATTTTGTATGCATTTGTGAATCTCCTGTGCCTTTTAAATTTTGTGTGTGCATTTGTAAATTTTGTGCACATTTGTGTATCCTGTGTGTGTATTCATGAATCATGTGTGTGCATGTATGAATCCCGTGTGTGCATATGTGAATGTAGTGTGTGCATTTATCTTTATTGAGACTCTTTTGGCTCCATATACTATACAGGAATAGTGAATAAGAACGAGTGAGCGATTTCAAACACAGCTTTAGTCTTCCGACCTTATTTAAAACACGACATAACATGGATTGAGCTCAGACTAAGAAACCATTCTGACCTGCAGATTAGGCATGGGGATGATCCTCGAAGTGGATGTATCAGAGCTTCATCATCCTGACCGCCACAATCCCAATGACAGGAAAAAAGTGCAGTGAACGCACATGCAGTTAATTTACTCCACCCATGTATGCCCATAACCGCCTTCATCTCCTTCAGTAATCAGAGTAGAATTAAAAATAGCTCTGTTACTTGAAACCACCTACTTTTCACTTCAGCTAGCCCCCAATGTGTGTGTGTGTGTGTGTGTGTGTGTGTGTATATATATATATATATATATATGAGACGAGGAATTAACACAGCTAAAACCTCAGTAGATGGGGAACCGATTGCTCCCGCAATTTTTTTTAATACCCCCTTAAAAATGATTTAGCGACGCCCATGCTAAAAACCTAAACTTGACATACAGTTGGCCCAATCTAGATTTTATGTGTATGCTGACGTTTTGTCGCTGAAAAAAAAAAAAAACAGTTTGGCCTTTACGGTCCAAACAATTCAGCAATTGAATAATTTGTCCGCAGTTAAAACACAATTTCTTTGGCAAAAGTGTACGTTATTGAGATAAGAGAAAAATAAGATCTCACCTTCTGTTTATATATGGCAATCGAATCATAGCCCCACCTAATGGACCGTTGTGTATTTCAAATTTAAATAAACAGTTCAGTCACTGTAACGTTATATGTAAAATACACTTTCTCAGTTTTCATGTTAACTGAAGAAAGGACATCATGTATTTTGAATGAGGTAAAAGTAGACAACAGTAAGCAGTAACCCAAATTCTGGGTTAACTAACCTAAATAATCAAACAAATAACTAAATAAATATGCAAGATTAAATATAAGTAATTATATAACTACTTATAAATAATGCGTAGTACAACATTTGTTCTGCACCTCGTTTGACAAAAACATAGACAGTAAAGGACAAACAAAACATATTGAGTGACGTAGTTCTCCCGCCGATGCGTCTGACGTCATGACGTCGTTTGGGGACTGGAGTTCAAAGCAACGAGAAGAGCGGAAGCCTCGAGATGGAGTCAGGGGGTTAGATATACGCGAAAAATAGCGAATTAACGCACACTCTGGAGGCAGTTGACATTTAATTTTCAAAAATACATTACAATAGTCTCCACAAGGAAGAGTCGTGTGTTAAATTTAGATTAATAGACTCGGTCAGCATTGGATATTTTGGGTGAGTTTCTAAAGTATTGACCGGGCGCCATTTAAACACGCTGTGCGGGAGACAGGGAAGAAATACCCACTCTCAAAGCCTGTACAAAGCTATTTGCTTCAGCGAACAGATTTTGCACTCAAATAAACACACATTTTAAGGAAATTATGTTCTTATTCTCGTAGACAGTGAAAATGTGGCATGTTTATGAGGGCCTGTGGTAGCATCAGGCAAAGTTATTGTGTTAGCTGGCTAAAGGCTAACAGACCTTGAACTGAAGGGAGACATTTGCCGACCTCGAACAAGAAACTAACGTAACGTTACAGGTATAAAGATGCATTAGTCGCCTATTTACGTGTTGTTTTCGCGTCTACTTTTAAGATATACATTTCTTCAATAATTGACTAGTGTGTTTTACTTTTAGTAAGTTTGAAATTGATCTCAGCGTTCTTACGTGAGTGCAGTGTGTAGCACGCCATCCAAAATACATTAAACAATCCCCATAAATATTTTTCTGGCATTCACAACTACGTGTGCTCCCACCCCCCGCAGTCATACCCAAATAACGTTTTTATGTCGAACATTTCAAGTCGAGTCGTATTGTATTTGTGAAAGGGTACAATTGCACGGGATGTTATATGCTTGACATTAACGGTTCTTAAATTAAGTCCATTTTCAGAAATCCCTCTCAAAATAGTTTAAATGAAACCGTATAAACTGCATCTTTAAAACTCCGCATTTTTTTTTTTTTTTGTCATTACCCTTAGTGTTAAATGGAGGTAGCTGACTAGTGTACAGAAGAACTGGCTGCTCTTTGAATTAGCTTTTTTTCCCTCCCTTCTCACAAATTAATAATTTGCATTAGCTTTATAACGGGGTAAGCGTACACAGTGACCGTGCTTCCCAAATTGTTTTGGTTCTGGTCTCAAATTTTACATTGAACCTGACAACATTTTTACACCAATAAATTTAGCATAAATTTAAGGAGCAAATCCGGTAATAATGCCTTTTAAGCTGTTGACCACAGTTAGCCTAACTCTAACGTTTTACAGTGCGAGTAACAAAGTTGGTTATTGACAAATTTACTCAAAGTATAAAGATTTTATCTCTCATTTTTATTTACTTGTGATGCACCAGTTGTGAATTTGTAGTATTTCTTTCCTGAAGGGACTACAGCTATTCCGTCTATGGTGCAATTTTGTTGCTCTGTGGTACACATACTGACAAGAAATGCATGTGTGTGACCCTGGACCACAAAACCTTACTTAAAAACTTAGTCTTAAGTATCGAAGCTAAATAAATAAGCTTTCCATTGATGTATTGTTCATTCTGATAGGACAATATTTGGCTGAGATTTGAAAATCTGGAATCTGAGGGTGCAAAAAAATCTAAATACTAAGAAAATTGCTTTAAAATTTGTCCAAATGAATTCTTAGCAATGCATGTTACTGATAAAAAGTTTTTATATATTTACGATAGGAAATTTACAAAATCTCTTCATGGAAAAGTATCTTTACTTAATATCCTAATGATTTTTGACATAAAAGAAAAACAATAATTTTGAACAATGTAACGTTTTTTTGGCAATTGCTAGAAATGTACCCCAGCGCTAAAAATTTACCCCAGCGACTTAAGTGTTGCGGTCCAGGGTCACACGTTTGTGTGTGTGTGTACACTCTTGAGTACATGAATGTGCTTTCCTAGGCATTAGCAGCATAAGTCACTCTTATAACAGTTTAGTACACATACCTTAGTGTATTTGACCCAAGTAAACTCTAATGGTGTCCAAGTAGAATTGTATTTCTATCAAGAGAAGTTATCCAACATTCTTAATTTAACAGGTGCGTTAACAAAAAACTGACTCGATTTTGTGTTTGTTTTTCTTAGGAAAACAAAATGTTACAGAGTGCAATGTGTATCTTTAGGAATTAAATTTCAATATTGTTCTGAGAATAAAATAATACCTAAAATAAAATAATAATACAAATTAAGTTATACTAGGTAAATCTCTCAATGCTTCAAACTACATATGCTAAAGCTGTTTTAGATGCTACTCTATTTCATTAATTTGGAAGGGTTACTGTGAAAAGCATGATGCTTTTAAATAAATTTCAGATGGTTTCAGATGCTCAACATTAATAAACATTTATGTAATTTCTCTGACATGTAAAATTATCCTGTTTATTAATCTGGAAAAACCTTTTAAATTCAGCTTCGGGTTGCTTTGATATTGCTTGCACCGTGCCTCAGCTAGCATTTACAGCACGTTTTTATGGAAGCCAATGTATAATTCTGATTTAAAAATATATATATTTTTAATGATTATGAAGGCTTTTACCCTTTGGGGTCTGTCATCCATTTTCACTTGATTACTCAGTTTATTCCTCCTAAACACACTTTTCACATCCCAAAGAACTGTTTACAGTGTCTTTCTAATTTGATGCTGAAGTTACGCCCAGGTTCACTTATGTAATGGTTTCTTGCACAGTAGAGTTACAGATGTTTCTTATTTATCAATCAATGGCCTACTCAAATGTAATAAACCCTAAACTCAAAGTCAATTTCTTTCTCACATCCTCAGGTGTTACAAAACTGTCACTATGGCAACAGATATTGGTTCACCTCCCCGGTTTTTCCATATGCCTCGGTTCCAGCACCAGGCACCTCGTCAGCTGTTCTACAAGAGGCCAGACTTTGCCCAGCAGCAGGCTATGCAGCAGCTCACTTTTGATGGCAAGCGCATGAGGAAAGCTGTGAACCGCAAGACCATTGATTACAATCCATCTGTCATCAGATATCTTGAGGTATAAGCCTTACAAAATGTAACAGAGTGGGGCAGTGTAACATCTGGCAAATGTAACATCTGGCAAATTACTCCGTTTCAGAATCGATTGTGGCAACGAGATCATCGAGATTTCCGTGCTATTCAACCAGATGCAGGCTGCTACAATGATGTATGTTTTGTTTTACTACTTTTAGTTCTCATGTTTATTCTTGAAGTTCATATATTTCTCATACTTTTTTTTCAGCTTGTTCCTCCAGTTGGTATGCTTAATAACCCTATGAATGCTGTGACAACAAAGTTTGTCAGAACCTCCACCAACAAAGTCAAATGCCCTGTGTTTGTTGTACGGGTAAGTGTTAAACTATTGATTTGTTGCTTTTTGTTGAAATGCATCATTCCCTAACAGCCTACTCCCTTGGTTATTAAAAGTCTTTTCTTGCCTTCTTGTAGTGGACTCCTGAAGGCAGGCGACTTGTAACAGGTGCATCCAGTGGGGAGTTTACTTTATGGAATGGGCTCACATTTAACTTTGAGACAATTCTTCAGGTAACCAGAGACCATATTTTAGTTTTGTGGCACACCACCCTTACCTCATAACCTCAGAATCTTGCTAAAAGGTCCTTATCTAAATGTCCCTTTTTCTTTTTCTCTCATAGGCTCATGATAGCCCTGTCAGGGCAATGACCTGGTCTCACAATGACATGTGGATGTTGACTGCTGACCATGGAGGTTACGTGAAGTACTGGCAGTCCAACATGAACAACGTCAAGATGTTCCAGGCTCACAAGGAGGCGATTAGAGAGGCCAGGTCTATACACAATCTACCATTTTCTGTAGTTAACCCAAGCCTGTTACTGTCCCTGCAGGGGCAGTGCTCTGCCTGTAGGGTGCTCTACTCAGTGCTGTCAGTTCTGATATTCTCTTTCCTGTGCTGCTTAATGTTTATGTCCTTTATTATTTACACATGTGTGTTGTTGTTGCAACACTGCAATTATTTGTCACCTGTGGCTTTTGAGTTATGTATTCTCATCTTTTATATACATAACTTCTATGTACAGAAAAGGTGTATTTTTCACACTTTTAAATAAAGTATTCCCAATTATTTATATTCTAAGGTGATGACATACAGTCTAGAATAAAAAGGGTGAAAAATGACTGTTTAAAAGACCCTCAGGGACTAAAATGTTTGTTGGAAGGGTTTCTTGGAACCTCCATAGTGGAGAAGATTCTTGCACTGGTCTAATTAAAGGAAATGCACACTTAAGTTTCAGTTCCCAATGATTTACCAATGAGACAGGAGCTGTGCTGCCCCTACTGTCCATCAGAGTCTTTGTCACGCTTACAGTCAGTTCCTAATAAAAATTCTGCTTCTAAATAAAGATTTATACGAATAAATAACTCCGATATTTACTTTTATACAACTCTTCAGGTATGAATGCACATGAAAACATTTTCATCCACATTGAAATCCAGGTTTATAATTCATTGCCACTCCCTCTTATTTTTTTAACTCTTGACAAAATACAGAGTATGTAAAGTCCTTTGTAATGCGATAAAATGCAATTTCTTCTACAATATAAAAAAAATATTTAAATTTAAAGTCTGATTGTCAAAATGGCTCATGGGTTGAAGTAAAACAGCGAAGAAAGGCTTTAGCTCACTTCAGTGGTTTATTTCTGCTTTTTCCCATGCTTTAAAAAAAACTGAGTGCATAGTAAAAAACATCTGAGCACTGTGGGTAATGTTTGTACATTATGGTGTTAGGTGGATTGATAGGTCTGCCTTAATTGTATGTGGAAGCAGCAAAATAATGGTCTGTGTTTAGAGGTCAAAAGAGTAAGTTGGTGTACTGAGGCAGGCTCAGTTTTGCCAAATGCCCTCTGGAAGGAAGAGCAGTGTGTGTAGGGATGATTGCATTTGAAACGTGCATGATTTCACTTATTAATTGAACTAAAGTAATTACCTTTCACATGCTAATTTTGTTTTCTGATGTACAGCAAGGATCAGAATACAGTAAAATGTGCAGTCAGTGTTAAATATGTCTTTAATTTTAGCCTGTGGTATTAGATGCATTTAAGCAAGTCGTGATAGGGTTGTTATGTAGAGCGAGTTGTCTGCTAAGGAGATGGATGGTTCTTTGTCAGATCCACTCAAAGGGCTCCCGCAGGGTGCAAGGTCTTCACCACACAGAACTGCTATGTTATCCTTCAATGTTGATTCTCTCCCTGCTGTGTCTTCAGTTTCTCTCCTACGGATAATAAATTTGCCACTTGCTCTGATGATGGAACTGTACGCATCTGGGACTTTCTCCGATGTCATGAGGAAAGAATTCTAAGAGGTATGTTATATAAGATGTGGAGATATTCACAAACGCTTTCCTTTAAACATAAAATGACACTGTCATCTGGGTTCACAAACAGAGTCTTCACATTACCTATCACACACATCTGATAACTTTTGTGTTCTTCCCTTTTCTTTTTTTTTTTTTTGGTCGTTTACTTGAGTCTGCAGTTTGTTTAAACATTCATAACATTTTGTGTTTGAGGCTGTAACCAATATTTGCTCATCAAGCACTGAGCATGGTTAAATCCTCTTTAAATCTTTTTGTAATGTCTAATAATGATGAAGACCTGTATGTTAACACTGTTTTGTACCTGTTTTAAGGAATGCATGTTCTTTCTGGTAAATTTTCAAATATATTAAAAACCCCTTCTAAATATTTCTGCACACTATTTGTTGGTTGTGCCTAATAACACTCTGTTCTGTGTATTATAGTATTATATTTACCAAACATGCCTGAGTTAATATTATAGGGCACTATTGCTGTAGTACTGCAGCCAAGTAATCTGAAAAAAATATATATATTTTATGGTAGAAAAGGTTAGATATCTTTTCTCTAAAATAAAGTCATTTGTTCTTTCTTCCTTTCAAACAGATTATCAAATCTAGTAATGAGCAGCTGTCTAAATTGTTACTAACCACTTTTGTTGACTCTTAGTTTTAAATTTTTATTTTGGCTTAATTTAAAATATTTGCAATTTAATGCAATGAAGAGGAATTGGTCTTTTTCAGTTATCAACATGTATAAATGTGTAACCTGACCTGTACCATTAAAAAAATCAACCTTAAATGCACAGACATCATCACATGATTATGATCTTATTTCAAATAAAACTATAATAAAATTGTAAAAAAAACACAATAACTCAGAACTTTATAAATTTTCCTATTCAGTTAAGTAACTGTACCTGTCAAATGTTATGTCAGATTTAATGTTTGAGTTTGTGTGTGTGTGTGTGTGTGTGTGTGTCTGCAAGAGTAAGTAATTACATTTCATACTCTATTAAGGAAGGCACAATATTGTTGTTTTTACAGTTATAAATGTTCAGACTTGGGACTATAATCAAAGAAAAAAAAAACGTGAAAAGGTGAAAACCATAGGTTTTACACATTGTAAGACCTTTCACATTAAATTAAATGTATGTCCACTTGTTGGTGTCAGAATGGTACATGTCTTTGAGCAATGACACTGTCCCATTTGCTGTGATCTGGATGTGTATCAACAATATAAAAATTAACTAAATAACTTTAGTTAACTGCAGACTTTACTCATTTTCCTAATGCTTATGCAAATGCACAAGTGATCATTTATATCAATCAAATAAAAAACGCTATTAAGAATCCATGCAGCTTTACCCAGACATTAAGAATAACTCTCATGCTCCCTAAATGGTTTTTGAGACCTCAATTGCACAGTGTGCCCTTTAAAATAATGCTGCCTTTATTTGCTAGTCAAAGTGTGGCACTTTTTTTTCTTTCTTTTTTTTATGATTTTCCTGATTCGGTGGCATGTGACTCAATATAAAATGGTGTTTAATCCAATATAATTTTTTTTCTGGCTGTTACTTAGCTTGTCTTTGATGCTCATTATGTAATTGTAATCATATATTATACCTATGATCTACATGTAATGCAAAAATTATGATCAAAGGTTAAAAAAGTGTTACTCTAACAATGTTGCTCTGAAATAGGAAAGAAACATTTCTGAAAATAATGTTTCTTTTTGTATTTTGTCACTCATTTAAATTGTTTCCAGGTCATGGAGCAGATGTGAAGTGTGTAGATTGGCATCCCACAAAGGGCTTGGTAGTGTCCGGCAGCAAAGACAGCCAGCAACCTATCAAATTTTGGGACCCAAAGACTGGACAAAGTTTGGCAACACTGTAAGTTAGCAGATGCCTGTAAAACCCCAAAATTATTGTAATCTTTGTTGCCCATGGCCGAATGGGTTGTTTACAGATGGTTATCCATTTGACAACACAAATTTTGTTGTATTGCTTGAGTTTGAGTACTTAATCAAGAAAGATAGCTTAAGAAGGGCTATTAATATTGTGCCTTGTGTTTTGTCCTTAGACATGCGCATAAAAACACAGTCATGGAGGTGAAGTGGAACCTTAACGGCAACTGGCTGTTGACAGCATCACGTGATCATTTGTGCAAACTGTTTGACATTCGCAACCTCAAAGAGGAGCTGCAGGTTTTTAGAGGACATAAGAAAGAAGCCACAGGTATAATCCTAATGAGAATATGTGGGTCAATATCACAATAGAGTGCCTTTCTACCCTCACAATACTCAAAAATGTGCTTTGTCATATCATAAATAGTAGACACTCAAGTACTATGGTAACATTAACTGAGTTCCCACACATTTTATTTTTAGATAATTATGGGCCATTAGTCGAAGCATAAACCATAAGACACTGTCATGGACATATACATATTACTGTTAAATACGTTTTCATTGCAAAATTAAGATGGAAATGATATTTTCTGAAAGCTATGATGTCCCTTTACTTAACAGGGTTGTTAAAATAAAATAATATAATAATATTAATAATAAATATAATTACATCCTCAATCATACATTGTACCCCCCCTCCTTCATTCATTTTAGTTTTAAGCAATATTACCTACAAATGAATGCATGTGTCATATGTGTAATGAGTTTAAGTGGCTGACAGGGTGGACATTTTGGAACAATGACAGGGTAGACATTTTGAGCTTCAATTAGTATATTAGCTTACAGCAAACTGTGAATAGCTAAATATTCAGTCTGGTTGTTGTTGAGTATTTGGTATATTTAAACTTGTGGAACTACTGGATTCGAATCACTTCTGACATATTTTAGGCTGACAGTATGGATGGACATGTTAAGCTTTAGCAAAGCAATTCAGCAAACATTCAAGAGACATGGACAAATTACTATTTTTTTATTAAATAAAAATATAGTTTTTATTACCAAATTATCAATACACTCAAATTAAATAATCTCTTATTTAACAAAATATCAATAGGATAATTGTTTTTTATTTTATTTTATGATTTGACAGTATTCTACTGTCATTCAAATTTAATGAGCAGTGCTTGGGACATAGCAAAATAACATGCATCCTCTTACACAAAACAAAACAAAAAAAAAAATCTAGAAAATGGATCTAAAGAGTCAAGTAATGCTTTTATGAAAATAAAATCTAATCCTAATATAACACACCCTTTCATAGTCATTCTTATGTTATCATGGCAAATTATTTATTTATGTGCAGGACACCAAAAGTCTCTACAATGATATTGACCCATGTATTAATCTCCTTCAAGTGAAGCAGTGTGTTGTATAATTTAACATTGTATGCATATGCATTTTCTCTTAAAATGGTTACCGTATATAATTGTTTTGACACGATATATAAATGACTGAATTATGAAATTGAACTGTTTCCTCTTGCCATGAATATAGCCATTGCTGCTGACATGGCGTTAAATCATAAATAAATATACATTTTCTCTTTTTAATTGCAGCTGTAGCTTGGCACCCAGTTCATGAAGGCTTGTTTGCCAGTGGAGGCTCTGATGGATCACTGCTTTTTTGGCATGCAGGGTAAGCACTGTTCAGATCCTCTCTGTACTGTTTAACCATATACGGTAGCATTAGTCAAAAAGTAATACTCTGTGGAATAATTTCAAATTGTGTGTTATTTGACTGCTGAAGTTGTTGAAATATTTTGCTAGAGTGGAGAAAGAGGTGGGAGGAATGGAGATGGCTCATGAAGGAATGATCTGGAGTTTAGCCTGGCATCCACTGGGCCACATCTTGTGTTCTGGGTCTAATGACCATACCAGGTAAGTGTGGGTCAAAAAAATGCATGTTTCTATTAGGGTTGTAACATTAACCAACATTTCAGTAGTTAATACCTATACAAGTGAAACTTTACAATTGTCGATAACATTTTTTTTTTTTTACCACAGGTAATTCTCGATACCAGTTTTTTTTTTTATTACTACCAACGAACAAAATATGCTATAGAACACATTCCTTTATTTACAGCTAAATGTTAATACACAAATTTAATGTTCCATGCAGTCAAAAACTCTTGCATGGTCAAAACAAAGAAATGAATGATTATGAACCTAAAATGCTCTAGTTTGCATAGACTCTAGCTCATTGATCTGTGATTACTTCCTCAGCAAATTTTGGACGAGAAATCGGCCGGGGGATAAGATGCGGGACAGATACAATCTGAACTTGCTGCCTGGAATGTCAGAAGATGGAGTAGAGTATGGTTAGTATTCCTTCGTGCAATTTAAAAGCCCTATAGAGGATTTACATATGAATTCATAATGCTTTATTTTGGATAATTCTAGATGACATAGAGACAAATAGTGTTGCAGCCATTCCTGGCATGGGGATCCCGGAACAACTGAAGGCTGCCATGGAACAAGAACAAACTGGTTAAGACACTTATACATGCACAGTTAATATTTATTGAAGTTCAGTTGGTTATATATAACTGGTATCTATCTGCTCAGGCAAAGAGATGGTGGCAGAGCCTGAGATGAGCATTCCGGGGCTGGACTGGGGAATGGAAGAGGTCATGCTGAAGGACCAAAAAAAGCCTCCGACTAAAAAGGTTCCTTATGCAAAGCCAATTCCAGCTCAGTTTCAACAGGTCAGTATGATCAAATACTACATGTCTTTGTAGCAGTGCCAGCAGGGCCTGACATTAACACACGCCAACCCACCAAATGTGATTATAATAAAACTTTTGGCAAGAATGATTTTGATTTTATTACATTGTGTAAACAGTGTAAGATCCACGCACTCCGTCCAAGGGAGGTATCCAGTGCTGGATGAAGGTTTCTTGCATGTCCAGTCTTTTCAACGCACAACATTATTCGATTTAAGTTCAGTTCTAATCTGACTCCATTTTATTATGACCTCAAATTTAGGTTGGAATGCAAATTGGTTGTATGTCTGTTTCTAATTAGTATTCTTCTGACTTTTGTTTATTCTAGTTAAACTCTTTATTTTATATTTACTCATTTATTCATTCGGGTGCTCATGTCTCTAACAAAGATACGATGTAATCTACTAGAGTCAACAATTACAGTGTAAAACAGAATAAAATCAAATGTAACAATTTATCATCAGTCAGGTAAATATGTATTCTGCCAATTACATATCCAGTTCAAACATGTCACATCATATCAATACAAAACATCAAATCCTCAAAGATGAATTTATAAGTAAAATATGCATACCTGACCTTAGAAAAGAGAGACACACAAAAATAATAAATAAATACAAAACCAAGATAAAACATCCCCCAAATGGAGGCATGTACAAACAGTTGTAATTTGCATTAACCCATGTCCCATTAACCTGTAGTTTACACCTCAAAGGGAACAGAAGGTAATTTAAATGGAAGACACTGGAAAAGGGCACGCCCATTAGAGTAAGCAAAATATCTCTTAACTCTTAGGATCTGTACTCTCTTTTAGTCTACATTTGTAAGATTGAGACCATTGTACCACTCGCCCTGAAACTATTCAAAAGATACCAAACATGAACTGACTGAAAATAGTACTTGCATTCATGTAGAACATTAAACTATTGACCATTCTGAATGAACTGAGTGGAGGGAGGATGGGTAAGGAAGGGGATGAGAAGGAACTGATAACATATGTGAGAGAGGCGTTTCCTGCAGCTCCACTCTGTGGGGTGTCTCGAAGATGCCTGTGTATTTTTTGTATTGTCTGGGTCTCAGTAGATCAAAGTATCTGGGTTTCTTTTATTCTTAAAACTGCAATTGATAATGGATAATCAACAGTAACAATGTAACGCCAGTTGACATTCATGCAGCCTGTCTATGTGAAAATCTCAAAACAAATCAAACAAATGTATGAAACTGCACAGAAGAAACATGCTGCGATAAAAATCCAACTTTGTTTTTATAACATATAGCCTAGATAAGCAATGTGGCATGATCAAAGTTTTGAAAGCGAAAGAGTGAAGTTTTGCCTGAAAACCACAATAGCAAATTTGACATTGTAAATGTTGACTCTTTTTGCTTGACTTGGTTAACGAAAATGGTTCCAAAGATCACAGCAGAACATTCGCTCATTTCTGAGTAGCACACAGCGATGTTTCATAAGTGAATGATTTATCGTTTTTTTTTTTTTTTTCAGTCAATGATTCAGTGATGCATTATTAAAATTCTTTTTGTGTGATCAACTTTATTTTTTATTCAACAAAAACAAACAAACAGAACAAGAAAGGGAAAGCAACAGACACATCATTTTTACTATCTGAAAAAAATAAAAACTTATGGTCATTCCTTTATATATTCCAATTTTTTTTTTAAGGAAGACATTGCCATTCATCTATGTTACAAGGTTTAGCCTTATAAAATCTTGGTGATTGACATTCACAGGTTACTATTTTAGGGAGGCAGTTTTGTATTATTGTCTTCTTTGCAATCGTCATTGAGAAGACATAAACCTTGATTAGACGTGTACCGTATTTTCTGGACTATAAGTCACACTTTTTTTCATAGTTTGGCTGGTCCTGCGAAGTCCTAGTCAAGTACGACTTATCAAAATTAATTTGACATGAACCGAGAGAAATTAACCAAGAGAAAACATTACCATCTGCAGCCACGAGAGGTGGAATAAGATCACTTGAACTTCCTTAATGTTAGCGGTAACTGTTGGACTTTGCTGGCTTATGTTAATTTTAGACTATTCAGCCTCCCGAGTATGTTCTTTATGCTATTGTGTAGCTAACTGTTACTGTGTTATGTTAACATACCGGGCACCTATTCAGCCTGTGGTTTTGTGTACTCTTGTGTACCGTTAGCTGAATAACTTGCCTTTCCAGATTACCAATATCTGTTCTTGGCATTGGATTTTGTTAAATAAATTAAGTTAATATTTTAGTTAACAGTTTTCAGTTGTTTTCAGTGGTATGCTACAGGAGCACTGAGAAGCATAGAGCGCCCTCTCGCTGTTGTAGACTGTAATATTTTCTCTCGGTTCTTGGTTCTAAATAAATGCGATTAATAGTCCAGTGCAACTTATATGTTTATTTCCTTGTCATGATAAAGGAAAGGATTTCCAAAATGCCTCACAAAGTGCTTATAAAGAGCTGTAAATTAATTCCACATTGCACAAGGTGCAAACAACCTTACCCCTGTTTCACACCAATGTTTTTTAAGGTCAAATTACAGAAACCAAATAATTAAATGTAAAATAGCACTGGATAGTCTTCAATGTAAAAATGAAATATACAATCAAACCTACATTTATTGAGACACCTTCAACATTTCTCACATTATTACGGTTTTGCTATATATATCAAAAATTATATCTGGTGTCTGAATAATTTTTGGTTTGACTGTTAAAACTACAAAGTGATTCAGTCAAGAGCAGTGAGTGATTTTCATTCATTTTCTTGGATTAACATTACAGCAGCCAGTAGCTAAATTAGGCGCGGTCACTTTAAGAGATGACGCACGCATCCAATAAAATGATAAAAATAAAATGATATTTTGACACATTTTGTATGTATTTGTTGGCACAAGAGCAAAAATAAGCAAATTCGATGTTAAAGTGTTTTGAGACGTCTTTCTCTGCGTGAGCCCTGAACACTAGAACACCGCGAGTACTGAATTGGGCTCTTTCACATCCTTTTGTTTGTTCAAACTGCGATTTGTATTTGTTCGTTCAGGTGCAGGAGGGACTTTGAGGAGAACTTCGCAGAAGAGAGCTCGTTTTCAGTGTCGCTGTCCGTGATACGCGGCTCTTGATTTCTCTCTCCGCACCAAACAGAGCGCGCGAATAACCAGCGTTCAGCTTTTCCGCGTCTTGTGTTTGGCTGCTTGTTTAAATCGACAAGCGGTAAGGCTTAAAAACATGTGAAAAAGATAAGCTTTCGTGACGGTGCACAGCAGTGATCCGTCAACTGTCCTGAGCATCGGTTATATAAAATATCAAGGAGAAAGTCATCATAGCTTGCTTAGTATAGACCCAGCTCCCAACCCAACTTTTAGAATGGATTAATGGCAATATTTTTTTATCGCCCGATAAGAGTCTTGCGTTAACGCAGCATGTTAATGCCGATAACGGCCCACCACTAAAATATATATAAATATATATATATATATATATATATATATATATATATATATATATATATATGGGCCGGGACTTTAACGCGTTAATTGAGATTAATTAATTACACAAAAAATAACGCGTTAATTAAGATTAATTAGTTACAGAAAAAAAATTCCCGCATTTTTAATAACTTATTTTTGCACCGTGGAACGTTTCTCACTGGATGAGTTTCGGCGGACCGATTATACTGAAGCACCATCAACTAGCGTTCGCATATCACCGCAGCAGCACATCGAGTCTCAAGTATCACCTCAACGCAGAAAATATAGCAGCTAGCGTGGACTTTACACTTTATGTTGAACTATGTATTATTTTAGTGGTGCAACTGGCTGTTTATGTTAAACTCTTTAATGTTTTGGCCAAAGTTATTGAGAGTTGGACTTAGTATGTTATGGCCTCTGAAGCAACAGAGAGATGTTTTCTAATAGTCAGGGTTTCCAATGTTCTGAATGTAATTGACAGTATTGTGTTTTACTTAAAAAACACTTTACAGAAGGTTCCAGCACCTATAAGCTACCTGAATTTCTGAAATGTACTGTTTCTAAATTGTTTCTAAATATGCCATTGCCAGACATCCCAAGTCTCCCGGAAGTTCTGGGAGTCTCCCGCATATTGAAAGCGGCTCCCTGAGACCCGCAAATTAGTTAAAATCTCCCGGAATCTAGACCGAGCGAGCAAAAGCGCGCATGCGAAACAGATACTGTGTTTCAAACCGTGTAGCGCGCGCATGGCAGAGAGGGAGAGGGAGCGAGAGACCTTGCGTGTGTGTGCTAATGTGCGTGTGTGCGAAGCGCATGTAAGACAGAGAGCATCATGATTGGCCTGTTTCTGCAAATCAATCAATCAATTGTCATTGTGGGCGGGCTTTTATCTCTTCTCCCGAACAAAATTAATCAGTTATGTCTCTCTAGAAACAGGAGCACCATGGCAGAGGGAAAGTGCAAAAAAAAAAAAAAAAAAAGTACAAGACACATTTTACGGCAGACTACACGAAAGTGTACCCCGTCTTATATATGTAAAACATTATGACAGTCTTGCTCAAGCATTGCCCATAGGAGGTTAAATGATTGCAAAAGGCATGTTGAGGTGAGTTGACAAATTTAATTTCATCTGCATATTATTCAGGCTTGTTGCCAAGGCTACATGAAAACAACAAACTTTTTTCTTTAGACCTGTTTAAAGTTGCAATGGAAAATAAATAAAAGCAGTTTACATAAATTGTATAAGCAGATTATATAAATAGTAAAATTAATCTACATATTTAAACATAATTAACGAATAATTACATAGGCCTATAGCTTATAGAAATAATATTTTATGCTATATCTTTTAGGGACCACAACATGTTAGGGAGGCTAAGTGCAGGGAAGTTCTCCCATTCAGATAGGCAAAGTCTCACTGAGAAGGTGACTACAGCTGAGATGTATTTCCTTCCTTTGGGGGGGGGGGGGTTCTTCTGGATACCTCCCTGAAATGACTTTTTGCAGGTTGGGATGTCTGCATTGCCACACTTAATGGCAAAAATTGCACTGGTCTGCTAGACTTGGTTGAACAAAAATAAACAATATTTTGTTGCTTAAGCTTATGTATTCAGGCATTATTCAATGGTATACTATAAATCCATGTGAAAAAAAATTACTTGTCACTGTTCTCAGGTCATATATTTATGTGCGATTAAAATGCGATTAATTTCGATTAATTAATTACAAAGCCTCTAATTAATTAGATAAAAAAAATTTAATCGAGTCCCGGCCCTAATATATATATATATAAAATATCGCCATTAATCTATTCTCAAAGTTGGGTTGGGAGCTGGGTCTATACCAGGGATCCTCAAATCTGGACCTCGAGATCCACTTTCCTGCAGAGTTTAGCTCTAACCCTAATCAAGCACACCTGAGCATGCTAATCAATGCCAATCAATGACTCTGTGTTCATAAGAAAACCACAAGCAGGTGACTTTGATCAGGGTTGGAGCAAAACTCTGCAGCGCATTGGACCTCCAGGGCAAGATTTGAGGAAGGGGGTCTGTACTAAGCAAGCTATGATGACTTTCACCTTGACATTTTATATAACCGACTGGCTGAGGCCAGCCTAAAAAGATGCTCAGAACAGTTGACGGGCCACTGCTGCGCATCGTCACGAAAGCTTATCTTTTTCACATGTTTTTACGCCTTACCGCTTGTCGATTTAAACATTAAAGCATCCAAAAACAAGACGCGGAAAAGCTGAACGGAGTAGCTGGTTACTCGCGCGCTGTGTTCGGTGCGGAGAAAGAGAGAGGCACGTATCACGGACAGCAACACTGAACCGAGCTCTCTTCTGCGAAGAGAAAGACGTCTCAAGACACTTGAACATCGAATTTGCTTATTTTTGCTCTTGTGCCGACGAATACATACAAAATATCCACCTTGGAAATTATGCTCGAAAAAACTGTCAGTTATTTCTTAAGTGAAAGTAAACCGTTGAGGGAAAAAATGCCATGTTTTATATTGGATGCGTTCATCATCTCTTAAAGTTACCGCGCCTAATTTAGCTACTGGCTGCTTTAATGTTTATCCAAGAAAATGAAAGAAAATCACTCACTGCTCTTGAATGAATTACTTTGTAGTTTTAACAGTCAAACCAAAAATTATTCAGACACCAGGTATAATTTTTGATATATGTAGCAAAACTGTAATAATGTGAGAAATGTTGAAGGTGTCTGAATAAATGTAGGTTTGATTGTATATTTCATTTTTAAATTGAAGACTATCCAGTGCTATTTTACATTTAATTACTTGGTTTCTGTACCTTGACACCTGCAAACTTGAAAAAAACTTAAACATTGGTGTGAAACAGGCGTAAGGTTGTTTGCACCTTGTGCAATGTGGAATTAGTTTACAGCTTTTTCAAGCACTTTGTGATGCATTTTAGAAACAGAAGATGAGCCCCTTTTCTAAACCCCTTCTCAAAGAATTACTGTTTGTCAATTTTATTTGGGTAACACACATATTCTGAATGCCTTCAGCAGAATTCGAATGAGCCATTTTAATCTAGATTAATCTAGATTAATTTCAAGATCACAGTCAGATTAATCTAGATTAAAAAAGTTTATATATATAAATAAATGAAAAGACAAGAAAATAAGGAAAATTGCTAGTGTTAGTTGGTCAAGTGCTGGCAAAAAAGATGAGTCTTTAGATGTTTCTTGAAAAGGACTAAAGACTCGGCTGTATGAAATGAAATTGGGAGGTCATTCCACTAGCTGGGTGCAGTCCAGGAGAAGGATCATGAGAGTGATTTTGAACTTCTTTGGGATGGCACCACAAGGCGTCGTTCACTTGCAGAGCGCAAACCTCTGGAGGGCACATAGGATTTAACTAGTGAGGTTAGGTATGTTGGTGCCAGTAGTCGTCTTGTAGGCAAGCATCAGTACCTTGAATTAGATGCGAGTGGCTACTGGTAGCCAGTGTAACCTGATGAGGAGAGGAGTAACGTGAGCTTTTTTTGGCTCATTGAAGACAACCCTCTCTGCTGAATTCTGGAACAATTGCAGAGGCTTGACAGTACATGCAGGATGGCCCGCCAGGAGAGCATTACAATAGTCCATTCTGTTCTTGTTCAAGAGCTTGGACAAGAAGTTGGGTGGCTTGCTCTGACAGGAAGGGTCTAATCTTCCTGTTGTAGCAATGTGGTCTGTGAAGCTTAATTTAAGATCTATCACAACTCCTAGGTTTCTGGCTGTCCTCGAAGGAGTAATGGTTGACGAACCCAGCTGTATAGAGAAGTTGTGATGAAGCAATGGGTTAGCTGGAATCACCACGAGTTCTGTCTTCGTAAGGTTAAGCTGAAGGTGATGGTCATTCATCCAGCTAGAAATGTCACTCAGACAGGCTGAAATGCGAGCAGCTACCGTCGGGTCATATGGTTGGAATGAGAAGTAGAGTTGGGTGTCATCAGCGTAGCAGTGATAAGAAAAGCCTTGCTTCTGAATGACAGATCATAATGACGTCATGTAGATGAAGTGGTCCAAGTACTGAGCCTTGAGGAACCCCAGTAGCAAGGTGTTGTGACTTAGAAGCATCACCCCTCCAAGACTGAAGGATCTGTCAGAGAAGTAGGACTTAACCCACAGGAGTGCGGTTCCAGAGATGCCCATCTTTCTGAGGGTGGACAGGAGAATCTGGTGATTAACGGTGTCAAAAGCAGCAGACAGGTCCAGGAAGATTATTACCTGAGATGAGTACTCAGTTGAGTGAAAAACATCTTCAAAGTAGTCCATGTGACATCAGAGGGTCAGTTAGAATTTTTTGAAGCATCGATAATACATTTTGGTACTAAAATAGCAAAAACTACGAGTTCATTCAGCATTGTCTTCTCTTCGTGTCTGTTCTGAGCGAGTTCAAAACACAACAGTTCAATGATATCCGGTTCGCGAACGAATCACTCGATGTTACCGGATCTTCTTGAACCAGTTCACCAAATCAAACTGAATAGTTTGAAACGGTTCTTGTCTCCAATAAGCATTAATCCACAAATGACTTAAGCGGTTAACTTTTTTTTAATGTTGCTGACTCTCCCTCTGAGTTAAAACAAACCAATATCCCAGAGTAATTCATGTACTCACACAGTACACTGACTGAACTGCTGTGAAGAGAGAACTGAAGTTGAACATGGAGCAAGCTAGATGATGAACAAAAGATTGACTCGTTCTCGATTCAAGAACCGGTTGCATCAGTTTTCTGATCACCAGTAGTGATGGGAAGTTCGGTTCTTTTCCGCAAACCGATTCTTCTTGGACATTTTGATTCAATAAATCGGTTGAAGAAAACGGTACACCAGTTCTTTTGCGCTCGACGTAATGACGTCATTGGCGATGATCACCCTTCATTCAAGCCTTCGGTTTACCCGTGCTCATAACATTAGCACATAATCAGTTCAGAATCAATCACCAAAAGAACCAGTTCAGTTCAGATGCAGCCAGTTCAGTTCAGACGCTCTGTGTGTCAATGGAGGGACTGAGAGCTCTCGGACTACATCTAAAATATCTTAAATGGTGTTCCGAAGATGAACGGAGGTCTTACGGGTTTGGAACGACATGAGGGTGAGTTATTAATGACATCATTTTAATTTTTCGGTGAACTAACCTTTTAAGTAATTTGTGAATTAGTGCGTGCTGGAGACACAAACAGTTTTCAAACGATTCGGTCAGATTTGGTGAACTGGTATAATATCTTTAACGGTCTATTTAAGCGTTGTGTTACCTATTGCACTGCTTAATTATAAATCCATGTCTGGATTTGTGATCTGAGAAACAACAAGCCTACTCTACTGCTCAAAACTTAAATCATTCGAATTTGAATCATCATTGGCAATTTACAGATGGGAAATCAAAAATTACCTGTATTACAGTGTATGATGTAGCTGTCCATCAGTGTAAACAATGTGCAAAGTAATTAAACCAAAAAGTACACGATTTATAAAGTTATTGGCTTCTACAGGAGTCGACTCTGAATCGCTGAAACGAGTCGTATAGATTTCAAATCTTTTGCCCATCTCTATGTACGTCACTAGGAACACTTTGCATAATAATCTCCGCCTACCGTCTTGGGAGAAACGTAACTCTGACCTGCCCCATCCCCCCACACAGACGCTCTGGTTGGTGTGATAGCATCATGTCGAGGAGACGGTGTTTTTAATTGTAAAGGCAAGTTTGTTTTATTTTCACTGCCAAAGAATGAAGATCAGAAGAACCAATGGCTAAAATTCATTTTTACCACAATACCAGAGCAGTACAACAAATCCCTTTTGTTGTGTTCACAACATTTCACTGATGACAGCTTTTCTAATCTCGGTGAGTACAAGGTGGGATTTTCAAAGCGTTTGGCCATAAAAGAGGGTTCATTACCAACTTTTAGACCAACAAGCATCTCTGAATCACAACGCGAAGTATGATTACGAAGTTATGTGTTTGTTTTCTCCTGAGTGTCTTATCAGTATGTGTGCTGTCTGCAGCCTTTGTCTGCGCTGATTTTCATTTACAAACACGTCATTAAAATGAAGTGTAACAAATGCTGCTAACAGATATTCTGTGATAAAGTAATCCATATGAAAACAACGCGATGTCTGTTTTTCACGTCTCCCTTCATTATATCTAATGTGACCACGCCCCGCGCTGAATGCGCTATTCAGATTCAAACTGAAGCGCGCAGCTTGAATACACCCACACAGAAGAAAAAGCAGCGAGACTTTTCAAGTTTTTTATTTTACTGTTTGCTTCGTGATGAGAGGAATAAGACATAATTAACCCCAAAAAGATGCTAACGCATTGTTTACCATGAAGTTGTGTGCAGAACAACCAATCAAAACTGTCAGTTGACCAATCAGAACACAGTATGCTACCGAAAGGTGGGGTTTAAGGAAACTGAATCTTTTGAACAGCTTTGCGCGAACCGTTTGGGGATATATGAGAATTGAAATTGTAATTTTAAAATGATATTTTGACAAAATGACAATGTTTTTTAACCTTGGATGGATTTAAACCTATTGTACAGGACTTATAAACAGTGATAGGAAGCTTAGAATTTTCATCTTACTGGCTCTTTAAATCTAAAATATGTACTTACAGGCTATGAGTGAGAAGTGCCAGACTGTCCTTGCAAAGTTTGAACTGCCCAACTTTATAGAAACAGCCTTTGTGCCACAGACACATTGCAAGCTACTGGTTCAGGAAACTGTCATCATCTTCCATAAAATGCACTGCACACATCTGAATATTTGGGTTGGACTGTTCTGGAACAGTGTTAAAATTCAACTCAACTAGTTTTTATAGTCTTGTCTTCTTTTGGAAGGCCAAACAAAGTAGTTTCGCTTTAACAAGGAAACACACAGCGACTCCACGACATAGCGCCGGCGGCAACAGTGAGAATAAGAGGTACGCTGCCTTTCTTTGCATGAACATTTGGGTGGCATTATGCAAATCTTACCACATAGTGACATAGAGATGTGGGGGCGTGTTAGACTGAGCCATTTTAGGGGTGTGTGGATGAGCCTTCAATTTTATAAAGAATATCTCTTTGGATATCTCTTTGCATTACAAATATTCTTTATGCACCAAGAGCTTGTAACACTCCAAAGAGAAAGGAAAAATTGAAATCGCATCAAATCCCCCATTTAATAAAAAGAGGTTTGCAGTGTGATTTAAGTTTACTATATATTAAAGAAACAGATGGCCAACCTGTGATCCAATCCCACATAGGATGTGAGGAAATGGGGGATGCCCAGGGAACTCAATAGACCTTGAGAGCAGAGTGTAACTGAAAAAAAGACAAAATATGATGATGCTGGTAAACAAAATTTAGTTCTTGAAATGAGTAGAGTCCTTGGTCACTGCAAGTGTTTATGCCCAATGTAGAACAAGAGGGCTGGACAAATGGCTTATTTCCACATAAAAATGTTGTGCCATAAGGGTGTGTTGTTACAAAATTTGAAAGGTCCTCCTATCAGACCTTCCACCCTTTTCCAGATCCTAATATAATTGGCCTGTGCCAGCAAATAAAATATCTTGGAGCCTATGTGGTTTAACCTTGTAACTTTCGATTAATCTCCATGAAGCTGTAGATGTAGATATGAAGAGCCTTAAGTTGAAATGGCAAATAATATAATTAAAGATATAGAAGTATAGGATGCTACAATGTGACAAGTTTTATTCTTGGTTGTTTACCATTCCAGATGAACTGGGAAATTATGTAACTGATCTCCTTAAAGTAACCTGAAGGAGGGGAAAGTGGCAGCATAGAAAAATAAAAATAAAGCCAAGGTAACATTCATTTTGACGTTGGAGGTTTTGCCTAGGAGAGACTTAAAGATTATTCCATCTTTGAATATCACTTCTGATGTTGACTAAAATGTCATTAAATTTGTTTCTGGCAATTTTATGAATGTCTTCATATATGGTAATACCCAAATAGATTAAAATCTTTAGTAGGAATAAACAAGGGGATAGTAGAGTTAACTTTAACATATAGTTAATTGTCATTAAAACAAGATTTGGTACAATTTATCTTGTACCCCGATAGACTACTAAAGTGATCAAATTCCTTAATTATACCAGTTTAAACATCAAAATGATCTAAATATAAGATAATGTCATCAACATACAACAAAATAATATGATTATTCTCATGAATCGGTGGAATGTCAGATTTCCTAATGGCTTGTGTTAGTGGTTTAAAAGATAAACAAAACAATAAAGGGGAAAGTGGATATCCCTGCTTTGTTCCACTCTGTGAAGGAAATGGTAGACTGTTTTCTGCATGCTGGAAAAAAAGGCTCAAGTACATGTAACAATCGACGCATATTATCGGATGCGTGATGCCCCTTAATAAAACCAGTCTTGGCTTTGATTAAGTTATGAATAGCTTTCTCCATCCATGAGGCAAGAGTTTTAGCATAAACATTTATATTGCATGGAATGAGTGATACTGGTCTGTAGTTGGAGCAATCTAAAGGATCTTTACCCTTTTTAGGAAGCAATGATATGTGCCATACTTGATTTACAAAATTAAATGAATCCAGCATAATCCCTGCCACATCCCATATTTCTAAATATAATTCAGGAGGAGGCCATCTAAGCCTGGTTTTGCCCTTCTGAAAGCTTTTTAGTCAAGTGACCTTTATTTATATAGCGCTTTTAACAATACAGATTGAAACAAAGCAACTGAACAACATTAAATAGGAAAAAGGTGTCAATAAAGCAAAAAGGCAGTTCATTATTGAATTCAATGATATCATCATCCAGCTCAGTTCAGTTTAAATAGTATCTGTGCTATCAAGTCAACAAAATCGCTGGAAATTGTGTCCCCAAATAAGCAAGCCAGAGGCAACAGTAGGAAGGAACCAAAACTCCCATCGGTGACAGAATTAAGAAAAAACCTTGGGAGAAACCAGGCTCAGTCAGAAAGAGAGAAACAGGCTAATATTAGCATACTTGACCTTCTTCTAACAATGTAGCAAGTGCATCGTTTGTTATAGGAAGTGTTCCCGGTTTCGGTTTTCCTAATTAATGCAGCCTAAAAATCCTTACCATGATATGGTCTAAATCCTGACTGGAAATCCTCACAGATACCATTTTTCTCTAAGAAGGAATACGATTTTGAGAACACTGCCTTTTCTAGTATCTTGGACAGAAAAGGAGGGTTTCAGATCGGTTTGTAATTAACTAGTTCTTTGTAGTCTAGGGTTTTTTTATTTTTATTTTTTTATGATAGGCTTAATAACAGCCAGTTTGAAGGTTTTGAGGACATATCCTAATGACAATGACAAATTAATAATAGTCAGAAGAGGATCTATGGCTACTTTCACACTACAGGACTTTCCAATTAAATGCGACCTTTCGTGATCTCCTGTGTGAACGTGAAATGACCCAGAAGTGACCCGCATACGCAGAAGAGTACTCAACGGTGAATGACGTCACTCATTGTTTGCGGAAGTAGCTAACGTTAAACATGGATGTCAACAACAGTGTAGTCAACAGCGGAGCTCTTTTTGCAATATTAAAGTTATTTTCCCAACGGAGCCAGCACAATTACAATCTTCTCGTTTTAAGAAGAAAATCAAAAAGGAGGAGGAGAGCAAGGTTTTTGGCCATGGCGTTTTGTGGAGCAGTGTTAGCGACATCGGTACAGAGAAACTTGTGGGTGCGGAGTCGCAGCCAGGAGTGGTGGGATACTGATGTGAGTGGCTCTTCTCGTTCCCACCTACTTCAACGCAGAATTATGACATTTGTAGCGTATCAGGAGGTCGCATTTCAAAAGATCGTATACGTATTGGATTCAGGACCACATACCCAAGTGGCCTGGGTCACATTTCAAAAGATCGGATCTGTGTCGTTCAGACTGTCATTAAAAGATCAGATACAGGTCGCATAGGGGCAAAAAAATCGGAATTGGGTCATTTCAGCCTGCAGTGTGAACGTAGCCTAAGACTTCTGGAAGCACCTTTTTTAGGAGCTTAGATGGAATAGAGTCTGACCTACGTGTTGTTTGTTTAGATCAGGCATAGGCAATCCCTGGCTTAGATGATTTAATATGTTTATACAATTCTTCCTCTCCTATAGTAGAGAATGAGTGGAACTTCCTCAGGGGATCTATAGTGCACTGTCTGAAGTGATACTGTAGTTGACGGCTGCATGGTTACAATTTTATCTCTAATAGTATCAATCTTGGAAGTAAAGTAGTTCATAGTCATTACTGCTGTGCTGTTTGGAAATGTCAACACCTGTTGATGCTTTATTTTTCGTTAAATTAGCCACTGTATTGAAAAAATACCTGGGCTTATGTTTGTTTTCTTCTAAAAGAGTCTAAAAGTAATCAGATCCAGCAGTTTGTAATGCTTTTCTGTAGGATAGTGTACTTTTCCACCAAGCCAAGCGAAATGCCTCCTAGTTTTGTTTTTCTTGAGCTGCACTCCGTTTTCCGGACTGCTCTCTTTAGGTGGTGCGAGTGTGCTAACCACGGTGTCAGACCGTTTTCCTTAATCTTCCTTCAGCATAGGAGCAACCGATCTAAAATGTATAGAAAGATAGTCCATGGTTTGTTACATCAAGTTGTTCTGTGTTTTTGGATGTGCTGAGGAATTGAGATAAATCAGGAAGATTTGTTAAAAGGGTCTTTTTTGGTAGAAGTGATGGTTCTACCATACTTGTAACAAGGAGTAGAATTGACAGTTTTAGCTATATGAAGTTTACAAGAGACTAGATAATGATCTGTGATATCATAGCTTGGCTGCATAAATTCAACACCATCAACATCAATTCCATGTGATAGTATTAAATATAGAGTATAATTTCGACAATGAGTAGGACCTGTTGTCTAACCCCAATAGAGTTCAAAATGTCTTATGAATGCTGATTCGCAAACACGTCCCGAGATTAATCCCAAGCTGGGGATCTAGTAACATTGCTGGGTTCGAGCCCTGTGTGAACAAAAGCCAGAATTAATGCCTTAAAGGGTGTGTTTTAGTGATGATGCACATTATCACGTGACACTTCTACCGGATGTATTGAAGGCAGATCAACATTCACGACTAAAAAAATATGTGCAAACAGTAAAGAAGCAGAGATGAGTTAGTTCCTCACTTTTCGCGCTGAAGCTGAGATCGTTCGCCAGTTTAAGTGAAAGTTAACGTGCCTAGCGTTTTCGACTCGTACATTACATGTCACACCCTGATGTCACGACTCTTTACGGGACCTTTACGGGTTGTGTGTAAACGCATATATTCCGGGTAATCACTGTCAGTGTGAGAGGGAGAAAATCTAGTGACCTGGGAACAATTGCCGGGACACATTACCCCTGAATTTTCCAAAATCGCAGTGTGAAAGGGGCTTCAGACTCACATTCCCTCAGCCTGAGGGCCAATAAGTGGCTAGGTCTCTCTGATTCTAAATCAAAGTGGGTAGAGCGGGCCATCGCCAACTTGGCAGCGCGTCACCCTGGCGTACTCAAAAATGGGCAAAAAGGCAGAAGCTGGTTGCTGAAGCCAAGCCCACTGAGCTCGACGGCGATGACAGCAGTGGCAATCCATCTGTCACTAGTGGCCATGCCCTTAATCATGCAGAACTTTTAAGGCTTAATATAATTTAAACGGGTAAGTTAAAAAAAAAATTCACCCCCTCACAGTTGTCATGAAGGGTAAAAAGCTGTATAGACCAAAATAATTTTTTTAAACCCAAAAAAATTTCAGGTTTAGTCACTTCTGCATGGGCTTCACGAGAGAGAGAGCGGGAGGTTGCCACTCGGGCGCAACACACTGTAGTTTCGTTTTGTGTGAAAAAATGAAGGCAGACTGCTGAGGGAAATCAAATGAAAGAATATATGATTTCATTATTTGTGTGAATGCATAATAGGAAACTGAATGTCTTCAGAAAAGTTTCGTTTGCATTTGCATTTCCCTCCGTTTAATGTGTAATAAAGCACAGCTTTGTATACAGAGGTTACCATGGAAAAAGCTCTGTTCTGCAGTTCATAATCATCCTCTGCTGTCAAACTGTGGATTTACAAATTCATTCAGTCTGACCACTGATCTATAATATAAAACTGGATTGCTCATGATGTCATTAAAGTGAAGCCGCCGCGCCGCCATATTGGTAATCCCTAGTGTGCGTAAACGTTCCATTGAATTAATAGGAATTTTTGATTTTAATGAGAAATCATCACCTAACAAGTCAGCATTTATAAATATGAAGTATCTCTGTACATTATTACAATGCAAACACCCTAGGCATGTAAACTGTTATTTTGTAAATGTCGGGAATTTCCCCTACTTATTATAGCTATGTTCATTACAGTAGTGAGCATCATGAACATAATAAAACTTCAGACGGACACGACCTCAGCACATATAACAAACGACAAAGTGTTCGTTCTGAAATCTGAATTTATTCAGAGAAATAACTGACTATATACAGTACTGATTTAAAGACATAAAGCTTTATTTCCCAGATAGTAAGCTAAGCTTTTCATTTAATTATAGAGCAATATTAACAACATAATTGTATTCATTGTAATATATTAAAATCCATTTCTGATACTAATACGTTCATGTTTAATAATTCCTGAATAATTATGTTCATAAAGAAATAAAGGTATATTTTGTGTTGGATCATTACCTGTTTCAGCAGTGCGCAGCAGACACACCCACCTAAACGATTATGTTTATGTATTTATGCCATGGTCTGTCTGAATACTCTATTTTGACTGGCTGGCAGGTGTTGATTAAATGTGTTTAACTGCACGGGTAGTTCCAGGTCAGTTTAAAGTTCTATATTAATGCGCCTCCTATAATAACCATAGTAACCATATACTCTGACAGAAAGGCTGCATGTGCTGCTTACAGAGACACAAGACTACTCACGCTGTTTAATGTGTTTGAGATATGCTGTCTTCCTGAATGCATAACTTACGCATGCATTATGAGCCTTCTGGGATTTTCTGCTAAACTTCACTTCAGTGAACGTGCGCTACCGTTTGCATGTGCAACAAACAGACGGAGCTCAATTAAATAGGAACGCAATAATTCTGACTAAAATATACATTTTGCTGAAATATTTGTAGTTGGAAAATAAATGTGACATTGATAATCAACAAACCATGTCTGAGTTACATTCAGGAGCACATAAGCTATATTGTAAACACTGCCCTGCGCCTGTATACAATACCTAAGCTTAAATTGATACATTATATTTTTCATCATCAAAAGTAACACTATGTTGCAGGTAGGCTACTTCACACATGCATCTCTTTCTAGCTCAACCGTTCATTCAAATAAATGTAATCTTACTGCACTACTTAATATATTTGTCTGCTCCATCTTATTTAAAGTGAGTAGAATGCTTCTAACAAGTATCTAATAAGTCTAACAAGTTGTAACTGACGAAAATAACTGTCATTTTTATCATTCCAGTCAAATAATCCAGCTCAAATTTTATTAACATCTTTAATATGAAAACTTGACTTAATTTGGGAATGCTGGAAATGACCATGGCATAAGCAGGATAAGCAATGGCTAACTGTGCATTAAATTATTTAAATCGTTTAATGCACAGCTAGCTGTTGATTATCCCTTATATATATTAGGCTATAGCCTGAGTAACCTTATGTTAGTGTTATCTGTCAACACGCATCATAAACCCGTCTTTTTAGGCAAACACAATATAGGCATCATGTCATGAAATGTCTTTAATGTGATGGAAATTTTAACATGATCACAATCTATTAAAATCATTATACGTTAGGCCTATTAATTGTAATATAATTTCCATTATTCAAGCAACAAATAAATGATATAGCTAGAGAAAGAAAGCAAAGAACACAATTTCAACAGAGCTTTTTGAATCTCTTAAACCATTGAGTAGCAAAATGATTGATGGCAAATCGCACCCGGTGTATATATTTGTATGGTTCAAAATTATAGATTTTTCTTTTATGCCAAAAATCATTAAGATATTGAGTCAAGTCACCTTTATTTATATAGCGCTTTAAACAAAATACATTGCGTCAAAGCAACTGAACAACATTCATTAGTTAAAGATAGTTAGTTAGTTTGCGTAAAGCCGCCCAAATGTTCACGCAAAGAAAGAAGGCATGGTTTCAGTAACCGGAGTTAAGGCCGTTTCATAGTCAACGCAACCCGACTCTACTAATATCACCCGCCTCTACTACCCCCTGTTGCGTGAGCGGTGTATTGCATACATGCATCGCCCGTGACGCTTACGTTCACTGTTTAGACTATGAAAGGGAGTGCATCGCTCGCGTCACTCGCGTTTCTCGCGTTGACTATGAAACGGCCCTTAGTGTTTAAGCATGTCAGGGAGATGCTGTGTTTTTGTAGGCGAAAGCAAAACCACTTTATTTGGCCTTCCAAAAGTAAATGCATTTAGGAATCTTTAAGATTACTTAAAAGTATAGTTATTCCAATTCCAATACTAGTATCGGAAATATCTCCGATAACAAAACAAATTTTATATACCGATCCGATACCATTTTCCTAAACAAGACCTAGTTATGACGTCTAGCTTTGTCTAACCGCTGCACGGTTCTTCTTCGCTGCTCAAAATGCATTGCAAACACAGGAAGTTGTGCTGTGTTGCCACAAGCAACCCCTGTTTAGAGCAGTGAAGAAGAAATGAAAATGCCTTAGCAGCACTGATCTATATATGACTGGATCGCTCATCGCGTTCTAAACTGCCAACAAACAGTGAAGGCGCTTCTATATTATAGATCAGTGGTTAGCAGTATGTCTCTGTAGTACCGGTAGTTACCGACTCCCAAGTATATTCGGTCCCCAAAGCTGCGTTCAGTTGCTTCCGTGTTAGTCAAAGCGCAGGGCTCCAGACAGTAGCCGAATATATACTAGTGTCTGTGAATATTAAACTGCAAAATACTATTTAATTATTACTCCTGCAAATTCTACATCGATGTGGGTGATGGGCGCAGATGCACGGGAGCTCGCTGTTTTGTAGTAGATGCCGTGTGTCACTATATGAGGACACGAACGCATAAACCGTCACTTCATGAGAATTTACCGTTTCATTTGAGAAAACTGTCATATCCTAAACACAGACACTCAAAGATATTCATGGCAACCCATCAATATAAATGTTTGGTTTAACGGGAGTAAGTTGACAATATTTTAAGCTACTGTTGTAGCCTACAGTTGGTTTAGCTATGTCCATGTAGTAATAATAATACGTCTCTATTAATAATAATAATTATGCCTCGATGGTTCCTTGTTTTTTACTTGTTTTGTTGTAAAGAGATTATCTGATTAATGTATATTTTTTTATATTCATAGACTTATTTGTTGCAGTTTTTTATACAGTTATATTGTAAAACTAAAATATCTTTTTTAGATTGCGGTGTTAGATTCTTGGCTGCATTTTTGAAGTTCTTTTTCGCTTAAGAAAATAAATAATACTGTCAAATTCATGTCAGATAATAAAAATACTGTAATAAATACAGTAGTTCACCATGTATTTGTTAATGTTTTATTAAGGGATCAGTCTGAAGCACACCATAAAATAATTCTAGCAATTTACACAGGGCTAGTACTATATACAGCTGTATATACAGATATACACCCAGGTATCGGATCAGTACTCGGTATTGGCCGATACCCTGAGCCCAGGTATCAGAATCGGTATCGGGAAGAGAAAAAGGGTATCGGAGCATCTCTACTTAAAAGTTACAACAGAATAGCAATTACATTTCCAATGAGTGCTTCCGGTATTCGGCCAATCACAATCCACTAAGTCACTTGGCCAATCAGAGTATACCGCTTGTTAGAAGGAGGGACTTTGTAGAAAACGACACCCCTGAGAGAGGCGGGGCATAGAGGACCTATAGTAATGTACAGTATTTGAAAAATTATGTTTTTTGAACATGAAAACATGTCAGCATATTCTGTTATACCAAATACACAAAATAATACATTGCATAGGTATATTCTTCATCTGTAAATGTAAAAAAAAAAACAAACAATGGAAATATTTCCGTTTTGCTGTCAGAAGTGAAATTAGTTTCTTCTTTAGTGATTCTTCGCTAATCTCCAGAGACTTAATTTAAAACGAGAGCCACTGTGCGCATGTGCGTCAAACAGACAGAGCTCAATGAAATAGGAGCGCAATAACTTTGACTAAAGTATACATTTTGCTGATTTTTTTTAGTTGGACAATAAATGTGATTTAGAATTTTAAAGTGCAAGTGTATTTGTATGACCGCACCGGCTGTGAAGTTCAAAATATTCAAAATACCCTTTTTACTCAAGTCTGTTAAGACTTATTTTCATTTTTAGTTAAGTAACTTTAACTTCTTAAAAAAAAAGTTTTTAGATTGCAGTGTTACAATGTAATGTAATTTAAACCTTTTTTTGCACATAATATATGCCTACATGCTTACATTCACTTTATTTGTTTAATCCAAAGACAAAATACCAAGATATATAGGCTACTGGATACTGCAAATAAGCAATTTTTGCTCCTATTGCCCAGCCCTATACAAAAATGTACTGGAGTTTTAGAAAAAGTGTACTGGAGTTTTTTTTTTCCTTTTTTTTTTTAAATGGCATAAAAAAAAAGGACTAAATAGCAAAAATTAACTAAACGTTATGGTAAACAGTATATCCCCACTCCAACACCCATAACCCCCCACCCCCCGCTGATGGTACTCAAAAAAAAAAATCCAATGTTGGCAGGTCTGATGATCTTTAAAAAAATCATATGTCCCCTTTAAATAAATCAGAATCAGAAAGAGCTTTATTACCAAGTATGCTTGCGCATACAAGGAATTTGTTTTAGTGACATAGGCTTGCAGTACACAGAGACAACAACACACAGACAAAAAAATAATAATAATATAGGCAAATAAATAAGTGTATAAACAATTGTGCTATAAATGATAATGGAATAGGATTGAATAAGATGCAGGGATGTACTAGGATGGAGGGGTAACAAATAAATATAAGGATATTGCACTTTTTTTTTTTTTTCCATAAGCATAAATGTTCATGAGGTAGATTGCCTGGGGGAAGAAACCATTCTTGTGCCATGCTGTTCTGGTATTATAGTATATTGGTATATTGTATTATATAGTATATAGTAAATTATAGTATTCAGTAATTAGTCATATAAAACATAAATTCCAAACAACAAAATTGTGGCCAGTGAAAATGCTGAGTGGCTAGTAAATTTAGAAAACTACTTGACACAGTACCTGGTAAGTAAAAAAAAAAAGTTAATGTCAAGCCCTGACTGCCAGCCAGGTTTTGGTCTTATAAGTTATAATTTGGCTTGATGTGTGTTCCTCACTTTTTGGTTTACTCATTAGGCCTGGGCAGAGAATAAGGTTCCAGCGTTGCCTCCTGGAGAGGTTCCAAAGGAAAGGAAGGATGAGAAGACAGTAGATTGCAAAAAGAAGACCCAAGCAGAGATTGAGCAGGAAATGGCTGCCCTTCAGTATACAAATCCAATGTTGCTCGAGGTCTGCAAATATGATGACATATGCAACTTGGGCATTGTGCTGTAAAACTGTGAATAACACTGTATTATGCATATGCATTGCTTAATTTATTAATAAAGACATTTTTTTGTCCATAGCAACTGAAGATTGAGCGAATGGCACAGTTACAAGAGCAGGGAATGCCTCCCCCTGCTGGACAGTCAGGGCCAATGCCACCCTTTCCAGGGCAGGGTTGTCCGATGCCCCCTACAACACAAGGGTTCCCTCAGTCTATGCCTCAACAACAAATGCCACACAACATGCCTCCAATGGGACCCGGTGGGATGCCTGGTCCTTTCATACCTCCAGGCCAGATGGGTCCACCAGGACCTCCCATGCACCAGGGTCCCCCTCCTCAGGGCATGATGGGTCCAGATATGCATGGACCTCCACGTCATCCAGGCGCTCATAGGAACATGGGTCCCCAGGGTCCTCCTGGCATGCCACCTGGCCCCAGAGGCATGCAAGGACCTCCCCCAACAGTAATGCCCCCAGGTCCTGGTGGACCTCCAGCAGGTATGATGGGACCACCACCACGTGGACAAGGGCCACCACAGGGAGGTATGATGCATCAGGACATGAGGGGGCCTGTGCCTCATGGAAACATGATGGGCCCTCAGGGACCCATGCCAGGGAGTATGATGGGACCTCCATCCAGGTCGCATGGTAATATGCAGGGTATGGGAAGTATGCATGGAATGGGGCCTCCTCCAGGGGGTATGCATGGGCCACCAAACAATATGCAAGGGCCAGCGGGAAACATGCAGGGCCCTCCACCATATATGCAAGGCAAACCACCACACATGGGTGAAGGAAACCGTGGACAGTTCAACCAGGTGAAACAGTTGGGATAAACATCAATAAATGTTTATGACAAAAAGATGTAACTAAATAAAAGTCAGGGTAGACTATGTTGCTGAAATGATATGAATGTCTTTCAGGGACAGAATCCTGGGCCTCAGTCAATGATGCATGGAATAGGACAGCAGGGTCCTAATGGAAAAGGTAATACTCAGTGAACAACTCTTGTGGGAAGAATAGTTATTCATGTGCAAGACAATTTAATTAAGACTAGTATGTGAGACTTCATAGTGACTTGTTCATGTTTCCCTTTCTGTTTTTGTCAGGAGATGGTCCTCGAGGACTACCTAACCACCAAATGGGACCCCCACCGGAGCGACAAGGCCCTTGTCAGAGCTCAGATGGAGGCCAGTACTGGGGTGATGATGGAGGTTATCAAGAGGGATGGAGAAGAGGCCCTGGAGGTCCTGGGCAGGAATACTCTGTAGGTCACAGAGGAATCTCTGGAGGCCCATGGGAGGGCCAGGAAAGGTTTTCCTCGCATGATGGAGAGTATATGGAACATGACCGGTATGTTTCATTCAAAGCTGATTAAAGCTGATTTTGTTAAATTGCCAGAGTCCTGTGGATTAGAATCTGAAATTGTGCCTTGTGACACATCTTTACAGATATGATGGGTATGAGGACTCTGGTGAGGAGTTTGACCAGAGGCAGAGACGGTCATCACATGGAGATGACTCGTAAGTGTTACATGCCACCTGAGATGTAATCCAAAATTAGCTTAACTGTGTACTAACAGAACGAAAAAATAACTACTTTTCAAAAAGATTAAGCAATCATTAAGTTGTTTGATTATTTATCTGTATTTATATATTCTGTGGAAGGCACAGGACCAAGAAATCAGTTTTAAATAGCTTTCCTACCTGCCTGTCAACGTATGTATCTGTGTACCTCTGCGCACCCTGTTCACGCTAACAGAACGCATCATTAGTGCATTCAGACAGAGCTAGAATGGCAGACAAACATCAACAACCCAGTCATCTTTCCTGGTATTGTAGTACTTTTAAAGTTTTCTTGCTGGTTAATGACACATGATGTAGCCCAGCGGTTCCCAATTCCAGTGCTCGTATTCCATCTTCTTAAACTGGAATTCCTATTCCATCTTCTTAAACTGGTTCTTAAAATCAGAATTGAGTGTTGCCTCCTAGTTAACCCACCAATTTGGAATTTCTACCAAAATAATATTTACTTGATAAAAGAATGGCATCAGCTTTTACCAGCATTGTCAACTTATTGATTATTACATGACCTTTATTGTCTGGCTCTGAATCTGTAGATACCGGAGGGGTGGCCCAAGTGGTCGTGGTGGTATGGGTGGCTTCCAAGATGAGTATGGTGGAGATGAAAGCTTTGATTCTCAAGACGACATTAGCCAAGGTTGGGGAGGAAGAGGAAGACCGCGTGGTGGGCCACCAAGAGGAGGTAAAACCTTTTCCATTCACCTGTCCATCAACTCACCTTGCGTCTATTAAAACTGAGGTGTCAGGTTTGAACATGACATCTTTCTTAGGTGGTGTAGGAAGAAAGGGGCTTCTCCCAACTCCTGATGATTATCCCTGTCACTATGAAGGAGGAAGAAACCAGGAGGGCTGGGAGGGAGGGCGAGATTCAGGTAGAAGTGCATGAAGGGGATGCCAATAACTGTTCTTGTTGTTGCAGTGCAGTTAGACTTGCTCGACCTTATTCCTATTCCTTCACTGAGGCCATAAAGCTAAGAGCACACTACATGATTTAAGCCCACATTTTACAGTCACAGACAATTTTTGAGATCTGCAACAACAAAAAAAGATCAAAGCCAAATTGGAAAAAAAGCTTGTTAGGTATGAACATTCCAACATGTTCTATGATTTGCCTCCGAAACAAAAGCAATGTAGAGAGCAATGGCAAGAAATTATCAATGAGAAGGTGACAAACCATGGGTTTCAAAATTCAGTCTTTATCTGCTTACCCCCAGGGCATCCAAGATGTAGGTGACTTGGTTTCTTCAGTAAAACACAGAGATTTTTTAACACAAACAGTTGCAATCTGTCAGTCTTATAAAGGATGTGAATGGGAATTAGTGGCTAAAACGTACAATAAAAAAACATACACAAAAAAAACAAATTAAACCCTGTGGCTCGTGACGATACACTGATGTGTAAAGACACAAAATTATATTTTGTGTCTTTACACATCAATGTATCGTCACAAGCTACAGGGTTTAATTTGGTTTTTCTTTGTGTATTTTTTTTTTTTATGTTCAGCCATGATTCACATTCATTATAAGACTGGCAGACTAAAATGGTTTGTGTTAAAAATCTCAGTTTGTGTTATACTGAAGTAACATACTGAAGTAACAAAGTCACCTACATCTTGGATGCCCTGGGGGTAAGCAGATAAAGATTGAATTTTGAAACCCATGGTTTTCTGTCACCTTCTCATTGATAATTTCTTGCTATTGCTCTCTACATTGATTTTGTTTCGGAGGCAAAGAGGCTCTACCCCTATCCCTTTAAGCTTTATTAGTAAAATTAGATGTAGATGATAACGGGATATAGTTTGTGGGCATCCTTTAACTTAGATTTCTTCATGAAGAACAGAAAGCCCTTGTTGCCCATGTCTGTCTTACATTGTATTGCTCCATTTTCATTTCTGTCACTTTAGCTTAAATGGAGCTTAAAAGACTGCTATTGGGGCAGCCACTTAAATAGTTTGTCGCTTTTTTGGATGTTTCATGGGAAAATATTTTACACTCTACATATTAAGGACTGATTCATGTGATTTGCCACAAATTTGAGTGTACATTGTCAACACTTCATATAGTGCACAGGTGTCAAAACCATTTCCTGAAGGGCCACAGCCCTGACGTTCAGATTCAACCCTAATTAAATGTCCATGATCTAGCTAATCAAATCCTTCTGGATTATTTGAAAACTACATGGTTTGTGTGTTGGAGCAGGGTTGAAACTAAACTCTGCAGGACTGCAGCCCTCCAGAAACTGAGTTTGACACCACTGATATAATGTGTCCACCTATGCCTCATCAAGACGATTGTTGTATAATATCAAGAGTAAAGCAGTTTGGCTATTGTTTGTTTTTTTTCCTTAGTTGTGTAGCATACACTTGGCATAAACGTTACGTAAAAGTGTTGCATTGTTCAAGCTTAACATCAAGGATCCAAAACAAATCATGCTGGTGTGTATGTGTGTTCAGGTCATGAGAGTTATCGGGATGGTCAGCGGCCAGACCACAATATGCATGACAGTCCTTCTCCAGCCAGTAGAGAGCGTTCCTCCTCTCTACAGGGCATGGATATGGCCTCGCTGCCACCACGCAAACGGCCATGGCATGACGGACCAGGCACTGGTGACATGGACTCCCCTGGTGCAGGGCCTGATGACAGAGGAGCAGGTGGGTGATGGATAAATGACAATGATTTGTTTTAATGTATAATATGTAAGACATTTTGCATACTATTATTATCTAACACACCATAGGTCGACTACCACCAAGAGACGAAAGTGGGTATGGGCCTCCAACACGGGGAGGAAGAGGTGGTTGGGGCCGTGGTGGGCCGCCCAACCCAGGTGGTCCTGGTCCTAATCTGGGTCCAAATATTAGGCGAGGGGCTCCACGTGGTGTTATAAGGGGAGGTCGCGGACGGTAGAAATAGTCACACCTGCTTTTCTGGGCACAATGGGGTAAAACTGACTACAGTGAAGACAGGGTAAACAAAGAACCACAAATGGCTACAATACCAGCTTCCTTGAGGGTCTGAACAATTATGCAGGCTTGGACAGATGTCTGAAAGCACTTTAGTAAAATCAGCATGAAACCCTGATTGGAGGCTAAGGCTTAGCATTTTCTCTATGATGTATTGGATGGAAGGTGGTGGTACCAGTTATCCAGGGCCAGATGTTTTCATTGCTACCTGCTTGGTGTAAACATGATACATGGAGATTGTTCTGACCTTACATCAGCACTGAGAAGAATAACTGATGTAAGAGTGGCGCTCATCGTAGTGCTGTGAGGAATATCTTTTGTAATGGACTGATTGTGATACAGGAAATTGTATTTGTGATGCATGGTATGACTGTAAAATCTTAAGACATCACTTTCCCTGCACTGAGCAGCTGACCTGTTTTGATTAATTTGAAACAGTGTCTGTTGAATTTGTACCAGCACCTGAGCCCCTTCTATTTTTTTATTTTTGGCTTTAATGCTTCTGATGTATGAAACACACAATGTTCTGTGTACCATTGATTTACTCAGTCAGATTCCAGCAAATACAATTCAGTATATGTAAGGGCCAATGTTGTAACAGGTATTATCTTGTGGACTATGTCTATTACTAGAGAAAAGTGGACTCTTGAATGTTTCATTCCCCCAGTGTCTCAGTGCTGTTTATTTAATTTCATTTTTATGTAAAATAATGGATATAATCTTTCTGTAACCTTACCAGGCTACTTTGAGTGACAAAGTTGCAGACTTTGTTTCTATGTGTACAGTTTGTCACAAAATGTCATAGTTTTGTCCTTTTTTTGTATGAAACCATAATAGACTGTGCAAAATTTATGTAAACTTTCTCTGCTCTTGTCATTTCTTTTCCACCCACTCCTTAATGGTTTTTCTGACACTGATGACAATTCTTGAAAGCAAGATATACCTTTTTTCTGTATTCCTCTAGAAGTGTAGTCTCCCAAGCCTGAGATTATTTATTGATCACGTCTTCTCATTGTGAATTAGCAGGCAGTTCACAACATTTACATTTTCATAAGCCGTGGAACTCAATACTATACGTTAACTTGCATTTCCAGTCTCCCACAGTTGCATGTGTATGACTGCCCTTTAGCTCCAGCCCTGTAAAAAAAAAAAAAAAACTATTTTTTAATTTACTAATTTGATTGATTCAAGAGTGCTGTTTAGAGTTGGTTCTAAATTTGGCAGAAAGTAGGTTACCGGGAGAACACCGGTCTTGACCAAATTTTACATAAAGGACAATCTCTAAAGCGATCTATTGTGTTATTTTTCTTTTAGCCAACCATTGCAAATGGCACTAGTTTCTTGTTTCTTTTTCTGCATTATGGCATGGGGTAGCTCTGCCCACACCGAAAACGCATTTTCACAAAACATTAAGCATTCAATCTGTCAAAGCATCATGGAAACTCAAAATAGAAGGTGTGTTAGTTTTAACGTTTCATGCCAAAAACTGTCAGTTGTCTTGCAGTTAATCACTGCTCACACAGAAGTCACTTTTAAAACGGGTAGCTTAACTGCTAGATGACACAAAATGTGTGCTAGGAACATTTTTGCCCTTACGCAAACCTTACGATTATGTGAATTCCTATTGAAATGACTGGATTTTACCTACTACTGAGAATGTTTACACCTTTGCTCTGGTCCAGGAATATCGTAGCACTGCACTCTTTGTATGTCTCTCTTATTTAACATGTCAAGTTTAATTTGTCAGCACATTAGTAAAAGCTCCAGAACCAACCTATAGTCTTGTGTGTGTCATGGGAGACATTCAAAGAGAGTGCCATACATTTATGACCACCATATATGATGCTGAAGTGAGCGGTCCTTAAATAAATGGCTTATTTTTATTCAAACTACATGGCTTGAAGAAGAGAATACAAAAGTAAGTGGTTTAGTAAGTGTATTTACTAAAGTTTCAAGATCAGTTCAGAAACATTAAAAGGTAAGTAGTATTGGATGTCTTGGTCATACATATGGTCCCTGTCACAGTGCAAGACAAAACATTTAGGTATCCCCATCCTCAAAATGCTGTTAAAGCTGAACTCGGTGTAGGCTACTGTCAGAGTTTCACAATCAAACAAGGCAGTACCAGACCAGTCAAAACAAAAAGTGCGAAAACAGTATCTTCCATGATTTAAAAAAAATAGTCTGTTGCCAAGTTCGTGAAATGCCTGATCATATAGGCATGGCCTTGCCGGTCACAGTTCTTTTAATAGCAGACGCTGCCATGCCACCCACAAACCTCATCCCGGCACTCCCACCCGGCAACAAAGCCACGATGTAACCCACAATAGCAGCGATCTGAAGACAAGCTCCAAGAGCTGTGAGCAGCGTGCTGTGAAGGCTCAGCGCCGAATACAGAGTTCCCACCAGAGAGCACAGGTACACCACGGCTCCCGGTGTGGGAGTTGTAATGAGTTTACTGGGTCCGCGGAGGATCGCCGCCCCGAGGAGTGCGAACACAGATCCAAGCGACCACAGCAGAGCGAACTTACGCGCCTTCAGTAGGAGTAAAGGAGCGTAAAGAGCAGACAGTCCGAAGCACAGAGCAGAGAAGAAAATACACGTCCCAAAAGCGATCAGTCGCTGGGATCGACTCATGCCCGGCAAACACGGGTCAGGCTCTGATGACCACGGCCACGAGAAACCGCTGCTCGATCCTTGGCCTGGTGACGCTCCGCGGCCACTGGATCCAGAGTACGGACTCGACCACCTGCCAAACCAACTCCCCGACACCGAAGTGGGTTCATCGATGTCTATTGCAGTGCTGGAGCTGGACTGTGATATCGTTTTCGCTCCGCTTTTAGACTGAGCCAAATATTCCTGGAGCTGTCGGTTTAATTCAGCCATTATTCACTTAAGAGTTATTTTACTGTGTGTGGTGTGTGGATCGAAAACAGGAAGTTGTGGCATTGCGATTATTCGCAGTGACGTTGCTGTACGCGCCGGAAGTACCGTTTTTGTGTATATACACCATAGACAGTAAAATAAATATATATATATATATATATATATATATATATATATATATATATATATATATATATATATATATATATATATATATGTATATGTGTGTATATAATATATATAATATGTATATGTATGTATATAATATATGTATATAATATGTATATAATATGTATGTATATATATATATATATATATATATGTGTATATATATATATATATATGTGTATATATATATATATATATGTGTGTGTGTGTGTGTGTGTATATATATATATATGTGCGTATATATATATATGTGTGTATCATTGTTACTTCTAATACAGAAATTAAAATGACACTGTGCTGTTAAAATGACTGCTTTTGTTTTGTGTTTGTGCATCTTTATAGGATTTGAAATGTCTGCAAGCAGCTGTGTGCACTGAGGATGGAGAAGATGGAGTGCCATGGGTGAAATGCTCCATCACTGCATCTCCTCTTGTTTTCTCATCAGGACCAGATGTTGCTGTGGTCTCTTCATCTTCAGTGACCCCAGAGCCAGTGAGAGCATCTAGAAAAAGACCAAAAGACACAGAGGATGTGAGTTTGGTCAAGTTTGTTCTGCTGGTTTCTGTTTATACAACATCAGTCAATAAAACCTGAGTTTCAGAAGTTTCTAAATCATTAAATAATGTCATGAAGAATCTGAAAGTCAAACTCCATTGACTGATACTGTATGAACACAAACCAGCAGTAGAAACCTGACCAAAATCACCCTTTGTGTTTGGACAAAGAATTGAACAGAATGAAGGCAAGTCATTAATGACTGAATTTATACGTTTAAATGAGCTGACCCTTTAAAACCCCAAATAGAAACTGTATTAAATGTAAGCATTCCTTAATATAATAGTAGAACATTGAAGAAAAAAAGCTTTAAGAAATAAGCAGCTTTATTGAGAATTTTTCTGCCCAAGACACAAAAAAAGCATTCACAAAATTCACATTTACATGTATTAATTGACCAGAAACTTTTATCTGAAGTGACTTACAGTGCTCTTATTACAGGATCTCAATCCCTCTGGAGTCACCTGGAGTAAAGACTCACTGGTGAAGATTGATCCAGAAACCTTCTGCTCACCAGTCCAGTTCACTACACCACAGAAATAATGAAGCTATATCAAATTAACATGCAATTGTAAAAAATATAAAATTAAATTCAGCAATAAATAGAATGCTGACAACATGATATAAAGTGTTTTACTCTGTGTAAATGTTTTACAGGTAGTCATGCTCATGTTGAGCAGACACAAATGTTTGGAGCAGACACAGCAGCAGTCAGATCGTCCCGCACATGTTCTCCTGTTCTTGTTCAGGGGTGTGTGGTTCAGGGTCTTCATCATGGTCGTCCTCATCCTCTCTGTGCACTCAGACAAGGACTCGATGTCCCTCTCTCATCATGATCAGACTCAGTCTGACTGCAGCAGTGAGGGACCTGATGGACGGATGTGGGTTCACTGTCTATAAACATTCAAAAACAGAACAATGTCTGAATAAATTTTTGTGTCATGTGTTGTTGACTTGTATTTTTATGTTACTTTTATTTATTATTTTACTTGTTTATTCATGTCTCCTGTCATTGTCAGTAAATAAAATATAGCCTTATTGTTTCATAAACACATGCATTCATTCATTACTTGACTGAATATTTAGACGTATTCATCTTGGCTGCATTTGTCTAGTGGGAAGTCATGCATAGATATGAAAAAAAACGAATTACAATTTGTTTTACAAAAAAATATATGATTAATAGTCACCATCTATCATTATTTTTGTTGATAAGTGTTGGGGTGGGCTAGAAATGCTTTCTGAGGTAATCTTAATTTCTAAGTAGTAATACTTAATTTTTCAAGTGTAAAATCAACATTCTTCTCCAAAAGGCGAGATCTTCAAGCAGCTGATCAACGTCTTATTTGTGCAGATATTACAAATACTGCAAAAGCTGAGAAAAACCGTACGAAGTAGGAT